>NC_132914.1:105260874-105456347 GCF_047675955.1 Chlorocebus sabaeus | reverse complement strand
GATGTACCCCAAAACTTGAGAACCATCAAACTTGAGTGCTTAAAAGTCTTGCTTTTTGCCCTTTGTTCACACTGAGGTCTTGGGTTCTTTGCTGCACAATGAGGTTTCTTTTTTCCTTTCTAAGCAAATATTAATGCACGTCTGTGAATCCACATGTTCTGTGTCAGCAGCTGAGGCCAGAAGGTTTGGCAGAGAAGAAGGCGAAACTTTGTCTTATAGTACCACAGAAAGTCAGATCGTGTTAGCAATCCCCCAGCATGGGGGCTTTGAAATTATTTTCAGTTGCAGAATCCTTTCCACAAATGAAAGTCTTATGGGGAAGTGCAATTTGAAAACAGATAAAAGCGGTGTTATTCTCGTTGAAACAGAAGTGGAAGACTCCAGGCTGCCACTAAATCTCACTCTTGTTGCTGAAGGGCCTCTAAGAATCTTTGTAGCTCCGTGGGGCAGGCAGGAAACTGCAACTCCTCTGCTCCAAGGAGTTAAGAGACCAAAGTTCTAGACATCTGTTGAGCTTACTGTGTGACCTTGGCAAGGCACTCTCACTCTCTAGCCACAATAATTTCATTTGTAAATAAGGAGGTTGAATGGAGTATCAGCTAGGGTAGTAGCTGCAGTAACAAATAGGCCCCCAAAGGCATAAGGGCTGAAGCAAAACAGCTTTATTATAAGGCAGGAATTTCTGAATGGAGGGTGGTCCTCTTCTTCATGGTACTTCAGTGACTCATCTGGCGGTCCCACTCTCTCCTCGGATATCCTCATTGTCTGCAGTCAGGTGCAGAAGACAAAAGAAAGTATGGAGGTGGCATATTTGGCCTGGAAGCAGCAGACATCACTTCCACTCACACATGAGAACTATCATGTGGCCAATCTAGTTGCAAAGGAGGCCAGGACATGGAGTTACAAGGATATGAGGTTCTTGCAAAGAGCAGCTCTTTCCCAGCCACAGTTGTGTATTGTGGACAGGGAGAATGAATTTTTGTGGACAGCTACCTGTCTCTGTCACAAATATGGTGACCTCTTGGGTTGCTTTCATTCTTCCATTCTAAGTCTACATTTTCATTAGTCAATCTTAGTTAACATGGTGATGTTGGACTCACAACAATCACCTGTCCTCAAGGTAATTCCCATCAAATATACTAAGTAAATTTCCAGACTCCAGGCCCTAAACATGGATTTTTCTGAAACATAGGCAACTGCCATTCTCTTTCCCTCCTGGAAAAAGGAAATAAGAATAAAGATTTGATAGAGCATGTTGCGGGTTATTAAGCCAAAGTTATATATATCCATTATCTACTTGAATCTCCCTACAAGCCTACATGGAAAGGCCTCAGGACTATCATCCCCTTTTTATAGTGAATACAATGAGGCTCAGAGAGGTAAAGGAACTTGCCTAAGGTCACATAGCTCATAGCAAAAGAATGGTCATTTGAACTAAAAACATCTTATTCCTGTCCTAGGGCCCCACTGTACATTTGAATGTTGGTGTGCATGTATGTGTACATGGTGTGGTTAGAGTCGGGATTTTCTTGGGCTGGGCATGAGGGAAGTGAAAACTCCGGAATCATGTTCAAACTCCCAGAATGGGCCAAGGCTGCTGACTGTAAGGCAGCTGGGTGGTTGTCCTAGGTCTTGGGGTGCAGAAGTACAGTGTGACCAAGTATTACAGTCACTGGCTGTGTAGAAGAGAAGGGACAGTGCATGAGGGTATTGTGTGGTCCATGGAAGACACTGAGGCTTCAACTGGGCTGGCCACATAGTGGGTGCTTGGGAGCAATTTCCTGTGTGAATAAATTCATGTGGGAGTAACAGCTGCAGCACTGTGAGAAAATGAGATGAATCAGACCTGCTTCCTGTCTTTGAGGCCCTCAGGGGAGGAGAAACAAACTTGTAACATATACTTTTATTCATTCACTCAACAAACACTTATGAGCATCTACTACGTGTCTGGCTCTCCACAGGGCAAGAACAATGGAAAGACAGGATTCCTATCCTTGTGGAACCCATTTGAGAGATGAGGAAAGTGAGGCCCTGATTGGTTACATGACATTCCCAAGATCATTTGGCCAGATTAGGACTTGAAACACCTGGTTTCCAGCCCAGGACTTTTTCCATACCCCCTGCTGAAGAGGTGGCCCTAGGCCAGGACTGACATGCAGTGAAGAGCCCCTGTTATTGGCAGCACTTTGTGCTGCTGCTGGACTCAGGACATGCTGGTTTCAGACAATAGCAGGAAACCAGTTATTTCTTTTTAGAACCTCTAGATTTTTGCAGCAATGGACACAGGTATGATTGAAAAAAAGTAGAAATCCTTGCACTGTCAGATGGAATCAAGATGCAGTGATTCTACATGGTGCTATCAAAGAAAGAAATGTTGATGTTTGGGTGGCGTTGGCTGGCAGCACACTGTAGTGATGATAGATCCCAGATCCAAGTGCTCCAGGGTTGAGATCCCAGCTCTGAACTTTAACCTCCGGAGCCCTCAGCTTCCTCACTCATAAGGGGGGCATGCTATGAATGCCTGCCTGGCAGGGTTATGGTGAGATTAAATGAGTCCATATCCATCAAGCACTGAGTACAGCACGTGGTCAGTTCAATGAACGCATTTCTATTTTTATTTTTGGGACAGTGAGCTTTGAAATTGGTCTTTGCACATCTGGGTGTCTGGTGCTTTGTGATCTTGGGTTCCCAGACTGGAAATGTCATTTGGGCCAGTCTCTTCTCTCCATGTCTGTCCCCAAAGAGAAGTCTTGGGCTCTGCTGGTAGAGAGTGCCTTGGGTCTCGCTGTCTCCACCATAGACAGTCTCTGGCATTGTTGGAAGTACCAGTGGCTGACTCAGCAGGGAGGTCAGCTGCTATCCAGGCAGAGTGTCGGAATCGGTTCTGCTTTCTTGGGGTATAGGACTTGGGTCTTCAGATTCCAGCCCTGGGTTCCTGCTGAGGGTAGCTCTTGTGCAAGCAGGTGGGTGGGTGGGGAGATGGGTACAAAAAACAACAGTGAGCACACTTGGTTTTTCCTCCTGGAAATCAGGGGTCAGAGAAACAGGAAGTCAATGGGGAGAGGGTGTGGTGTAGTGAGAAGAGGGCAGGGCCTGTGGTCAGGCAGCTGTGAGTTCTAATCCTGGGTTTGACATCTATTGATTTAATTTTTATTTTTTATTTTTTGAGACAAAATCTCTTTCTGTCACCCAGGCTGGAGTGTAGTGACTTGATCACAGCTCACTGCAGCCTTGACCTCCTGGGCTTAAGTAATCCTTCCCACCTCCTGAATAGGTGGGACTACAGGCATGCCTTACCATGCCTGGCTGATTTTTGTATTTTTTGTAGAGATCGGATGTATTAGTTGGGTTCTCTTAGAGGGTTCTCTTAGGGTTCTCTCTCTACATATATAAAGGGGAGTTTATCAAGTATTAATTTACATGATTGCAAGGTCCCACAATAGGCCATCTGCAAGGAGAGTCGGTCTGAGTCCCAAAACTGGAGAACTTGGAATCTGATGTTCAAGGGCAAGAAGCATCCAGCATGGGAGAAAGACGCAGGCTGGGAGGCTAGGCCTGTCTCTTCTTTTCAGGTTTTTCTATCTGCTTTATATTCTCTGGAAGCTAATTAGACTGTGCCCACTGGATTAAGGGTGGATCTGCCTTCCCCGGCCCACTGACTCAAATGTTAATCTCTTTTGGCAACACCCACACGGACACACGCAGGATTAATACTTATTATCTTTTAATCCAATCAAGTTGACACTCAGTATTAACCATCACAAAGGGTCTCACCATGTTGCCCAAGCTGGTATCGAACTCCTGGACTCAAGTGATTCACCAGCCTTGGCCTCCCAAAGTGCTATTAACCATCACGAAGGGTGTCACCATGTTGCTCAAGCTGGTATCGAACTCCTGGACTCAAGTGATTCACCTGCCTTGGCCTCCCAAAGTGCTAGGATTGCAGGTGTGAGCCACCTCACCTGGCCACCTGTTGTTTTTGTGAGCACGTGTAAGTCACATACATGTAACCTCTTTAGGCCTCAGTTTCCTCCTGTCCAGGGTTGTTGAGAAAGCATCTGCTATGTTCTTTGGCCTGGAGTAAGTGCTCAATAAATGACTTGGGGTGGGGAATAAAGGCAGGGGACGCTCAAATGCCCATCCTTTGTTACCTGAATTGGTTTGAACAGTTATCAGAATCTATGAATTCCTGAGTGTTAGATGAAGTAAGAGTTCAGATAGCAAGTGTATACCTTTCCTGTTACTGCTGTAACTAACCATAAACCGAGTGGCTTAAAACAACACAAACCTGTTATCTCATTATTCTGGAGGTCAGAAGTCCCAAATGGGTTTCACTGGGCTAAAATCAAGGATTGCGTCTCTTCTGGAGGCCATAGGGGAGAATCTGTTTGCCCTCCTTTTCCAGCTTCTAGAGGCTGCCACATTCCTTGATTCATGGTCCCCTTCCCCAGCCTTCAAAGCCAGCAACTGCAGGTTGAATCCTTGTCACATCAAATCACTTTGGCCTCCCTGCCTCCCTGTCTCATTTTTAAAGACCCCGGGCTCACCTGGGTAATCCAGCATAATCCCCCCATCTCAAGATTCTTAATGACATCTGCAAAGTGTCAAAGTGTCTTTTGCCATGTAGGATAACATATATACAGTCCTGGGGTTAGGATGTGGACATCTTTAGGGATCTGTTATTCTGTCTACCAGTGACATTGGTCTGCATCTGATTGTTTCTTGAATTTGGAATTTGGATATTGGGAGTTCAGGTGGCCATCTATTGACAGTTGGTTCAGCAGAGTATTGACAAATTAGAATGGATGCAAGTGTTAGCAACCAGTGAGGCTTTACCCGGGAGTATTCAGTGATCATCAGGACCAACCCAGGAACCAGGCTTTGGCATCATTTAGACTGCGTTCAAGTCCCTGCACTTATGAACCTGCTGACTCTGTGAAATGGGGATGGCAGCATGTAGTACATAGGGTAGTTGTTAGGATGGAAGGAGATAGCAAAAGTTAAGTGCCTGGCAGCTGGTAGGAGGCTCAACATGAATGAATGATCCCCCAGCAGTTTAACTTCCCAGCTAGAGTCTCTCCATCCCAGGTACTGGTGATTTCTAGTTATGAGAACCTTTCTGTCTCTGCCCCATGCTAGAGAGACATGCTTGTCTGGCTCATGGGCTGCAAGGAGCACGAGGGCTCCTTCTCTTCCCCCCATAAGAAAGAAGGTTCATTTTTGAGGATGTGGATGTTAACTAGGAGGGGAGAAGGTGCCAGCTGCCCAGCCAGGCTTGTGTTTGATCTGGAAGGTTCTTGGGATATGAATTGGCTTGAGGGATGGATTATCTTTGTCCCCTAGACTGCAAGAGCCTGCAGCCCCCAGTCAGCTGTTCTACTATCAGTGGGGCTCAGTGTCTCCCATTTCTACTTCTTTCTGCTTCCAGTCCTGCTACCAACTGCTCTACTTTCTTTCCAAGTTACTGTTTATATGCCCCAAGAGGGACTACCTCATGGGTTCATTTAATCCTTCCAGGGTCCCCACTGGATCCCTGCTGGGGTTCTCTCTGATGGTGGATGAATTCCCTCTGAATCTGGAACTTGAATTTCTAGAAGGCCCCAGAAGAATAATGAATTGACACTGAATTGAATTGGCATTGACCTTGACATGACCTAGTCCAGGGATGGAAGTCCACACGCCTCACCATGTGCTGTGGCAGACATCACACATCAGTCATGACTTTTCCTCTAGTTGAGCCCAGATGTCTTTGTTGTTTATCTTTGTGGATCAAACCATCCCCAAATTTAGTGGCTTGAACTGACTTATTCATTTATAATTATGCAACTTAGTAGAGTTCTGCAGGGACAGTGCATCTCTGCTCCATATAGTGTTGGCTGCATTACTCGTGGGCTGCATTCAGCTGGGAGCTTGACCAAGGCTGGGATATATAAGATGATCTCACATCCCAGAACTTGTGCGCTCTCTCTCTCTCTCTGTAGCCCATCTCTCTAGCAGAACTGCTTGGATTTTTCTACCAGGAGGCTCAGGGCTCTGCAACAGTGATAGCAGAAGCTGCTGGCATCGAGAGATCTAGGCTGGGACTAGCACAGCATCACTTCTATCACTTTCTGTTGGTCACAGCAACTCACCATGCCAGTGCAGATTCAAGGGGAGGAGAAATAGAGTCCACTTCTTGATGGGAGGAGTGACATGTGAGTATTGGGGCAGGGTGGGATGTTACAGTCTATCTTTAAAGACAATCTACCATCTTCATCTTAAAATAACAAATGACAGTGGCCCTCTGGAGATAATCATTTTTCACCCTAAGTTAGTCTACACTCCCATTTTTCAGATGGGGAAACTGAAACTCAGAAAGGATTTGTCTAAAGGAGCCTCCGTTCACTTCACAAGCATTTACTGAGCACCAACTGTGTGCTAGGGGCATGGGATACGGGGAGCTCCCCGTTGAGTGGGAGACAGGTGAGTAAACAGAGTGGAGGCCCATCTAGCCAGAAGGTTGACTTTAATGTCGGTGCTTGGGGCAAATTTTGCTCACAGGTTGCAGTCACCCATGATGATTCAATTCATCATCCATTCAGAACGATAAGTGACTACTGGGCCATTTTTACTGAGTGCTTATTGTTAAATACCTTCCCATTTATGCCTGCTTGATACATTTAGTGTGCAAAGTACTACAGGAGTGGAGTGGAGGTAGCTTTCACTGGGGAAGCCAGGAAATAGTGCTTCAAGAAGGAAGCATGTATTCGAGCTGGGTTCAAAGGGTGAGTTGGCCTTGAGTTGCCTATAGGAGCAGTTGGCTAGACATGAGAGAGATTTTAGGCAGGGAGAGCTGCATGAGCACAGATCCAGAGACTTGATGATTGCAGGGAGTCTGGCACAGTGGGCAGGAAGCAGGGACGGCAGGAGGAGATCGGAATGCTCCTCATGGCCTTGAAGGCCCTACCCAATTTTCCAGGTGGTCCACATTGTGCTTCATTTCATGGGAACAGCATCCTGCTGCCTCCAACCCTTGCCTTCTCCAAACTCAGTTGATTAAATTTGAACATTTGGGCAATGGAAGATTCCAGACAACCCAAAGCTAATTAATTTTGAAATTCCAGTGGGCATGCTGGTTTGTGGCTTTATCTCATGGGTTGTCTGGCCCATCAACCAGCTTGGAGAAGAGAATCTTTCTCTCCACTGGTGACTTCCTTGATTGAATAGTGGATCCCCCTCCCACCACTCCCAGGACTTGTTGATGGACCTAGGCATAGAGGCTGGGAAGAAACAAGGTGTTTCCTTCAGGTTTAACGCTAAAGGAGAGTTGATTTAAGATGGCAACTTTGGGTTGCCCAAGGCAATTTGGTGACGTCTTTACTGGAGAAAGGCAGACTTGGCCACCAGCTGCGGCAGCCAGACCAATCCAGGCTGGGCACTAAAGGGTCCCCTGGCCTCCTAGCCATGGGGAGGTACGGCTGACTGACGTCAAGAACAGGTCTTCAGGGAGTGTAGGCAATTTGCAGTCTCTTTTATGACAGACTCAACTCACAGGGGGCCTCTTCAACTGTCAGGGATTTAGGTCATGAAGAAAAAGGGTTTCCCTTGAGTCAGAAGGGATGGCCACCGGGTGGATAGAGGCAGCTGCTCCGCTTTCTCACAGACCTCTTTTGAAACCCATTTCAGCCACGTGCTGGCTGGGAGGCCTCAGAAGGGTTGCTTAACTGCACTGAGCCTCAGTTTCCTCAACTTTACGAAGAGGATCATAAAACGGCTTTCCTCACTGGGGTGTTGTGGGGCTTACATGAGATCATATGTGGCCCGGAGTTGGGGCCTCAGTGTCAGGGGCTGGCCTGGTGGGGAAGGGATGAGGGAGAACAGCACTCTTGAACCATGAAAGGCTAAGAAATGCTCGTTGTAGGCAATGCCAAAGTCCTAGTTTCATTCCAAGCTTTTCCCTTTGGACTTCCTGCCTTGGCTAAAAGACATGGTACGGACTGGGTGGAGACCTTGATTTGCTGGCCTCACTTCTCCTGGGGGCAGCTGGCCCTGTCTGGCCTAAACAGGCCTTTCTTTTACTGTTTTTCCCTCTCCTCCCATGAAAAGTCTCAGATGTGAAGGAAATCAGGAAATTAGAAACATGACTCGGGGGAGAGGAGAGAACTGCTGTGAGCAGCCTGTGAGGCCAGCTGGTGGGGAGACACCCTCCCCTCCCCATCACAGGGTTTCTGACCTCCACGTCCTGGAAGGCTGGCCTCTGATCCACACTTTCTCAGCCCCGTCCCACCCCGTCCGGTGTTTCACATTTTCCTGGGACCCAGGAAGCCCACTGCACCTCCTCATTCTTCCTTCCAAGAGCCTTTTGTGTTGGTTCCACCACCTAAGGGACAGGTAGCCTTCACCCGTGGAGTTCAGGCTGGGCTGCTGCCCAGTCCTGCTTCCCTCCTCCGAGATTGTCCTCTGGGACCAGTCCTACCTCTTGGCTGATCACAACAGGCTGTTTATAAGCCAAGCACCCACCCGCTGGCTTCACAGACACTCATCAGATGTGTGGGCGGTGGGAAAAACAGTCCTGTTTTATAGCCAAGGAAACGGAGACCTAGAGAGATGATATGTGTTCACTCACTCCTTCATTCTCTAATTCACAACACCTCTCTCTCTTTTAAGAGACAGGGTCTCACTCTGTTGCCCAGGCTGGAGTGCAGTGGTGTAATCATAGCTTACTGTAGCCTTGAACTCCCGGGCTCAAGCCATCCTCCTGCTTCAGCCTCCCAAGTTAGCTAGGACTACAGGTATGTGCCACCATGCCCAGCTAATTTTTAAAGTGTTTTATAGAGATAGGGTCTCACCATGTTGCCCAGGCTGGTCTCAAACTCCTGGCTTCAACTGATCCTCCTGCCTTGGCCTCCAAAAGCGAAGGAGTTACAGGCGTGAGCCACCGTGCCTGGCCTCAGGTTATCTTTATTAGCCAATCCCCCTCTCTGGCTTTGAAAGGCACCCACCCTCTAGCAGCTGTAGCTCTTTGCTCTTTGATGAGTTCTATCATGTTAAAGTTCCACGTTAGGAGTTAGACCTGAGTTCAAATCCTGAGTCCCTTGATTACCAGCTGGGTGATCTTGGATCAGTTTCTCTCTGTCTCTCTCTCTCTCTCAGCCTCAGTTTTTTCACTTGTGAATTAGAGTTGATGACAGGATCTGCCATGAGTTGTGTGGTGAGGATTAAATCAGCAAATCCATGAAAAAACACATAGCAGTAGGACCAATGCTTAGTAGAGCCCTAGAAGCATGCTGAAGACTTCCTTGCACTTAAAATAAGGCATGGTGCACGCGAGGTCATTGGGAAATACTTTCTGAAATGCGATTGAATTCTGCAATCACCTCCTCTGCTCTAGCCCCCAGTCCCTTAGCAGCCAGCTTTCCCTGTCCTTGATGAGGCTCAAAGACATCAGCTGAGTGCCCAAGGCCACATCGCCCAGGCTGCCCTTATTCTCCCAGCCCCCTTCTCCAGAGTCCATGAATTCTTCTCCCCTGTGATTTCCAGGCCTTTCCCCCCTTCCTGTGCTGCAGACCCCTTCTATACTGATTATAGACTTTATGATGGGACTATCTCTTCATCTTCCATGGCTTGACTCATCAGTGTCATGGCCCATTGCCTCAGAAGCCTGTTCTCATCCAGATGGCCAGTTGGAAACTAAAGCGATAAACTCACTCACACTGAGGTATTTGCAACTGATGATAGCTTGCCGGAGTGGAAGGTTTGCGAGCAGGATGCCTTAAGCCAGCAGAGAGTGCTCAGGATGGGGGACATTCAGATGCTGTGGACATAAGCACAGGGAAGGGGCAGCTTTTGGTTGGGGATCTTCCCAGAGACAAGCAAGCCACAGCCTCCTCTGCTACAAGGACCTGAGGACAGAAAAGTACTGAGTCAATTTCATAGGAGAAATTTGTAGTTCCAACTTCCTCGCACCTCCACTGGGGCCTCTCTGTTCCTCCCTTTTCTTGTAGACAGAATGGCCAGAATTGAGTTGCCTTAAAAAAAAATGACAGAGCTCCACATTAGCAGAGTTCAGAGAAATAGGGCAGGCCTGGGAGGTCGCAGAGGTGAGTGTCCCAATCTTAGCACACTCATGTCTACACTGCTCGCCCACCCTCCAGCATTTCTGACAGAGCCTGGGGGTAGGAGTGGTTACCCCAACATGTCCTGTGCCCTGGATGAGGAGCCTGGGGTCCTTGCCACTCTGTGGAACTGGTAAAACTGTCTTTCAACTGACTTTCCTTCCCTCCTTGTGCAGGGAGTGGAAGTGGGAACTGGGATAGGATGTGGTGTTGGTGGCTGGGTTGGTGTGGGTAGAAGTGCATTTTATCCAGGTGTGTTTAGAGAGGCAGGATGGCAGGATGGTCAAAGCTTCTGGAATTTGGTGGCTTGGCTTCAAATTCCTTGACTTCCTTGCTTGATTGCCTCAGTTTCCTCATCTGTAAAATGGGTGTAAGGATGATGTTGCCTCATAGGGTTGTCTGGGTGGGGCAGGGGGAGATGGATCTGTGGGAGGGTATGTTTTATTTCTTTACTTGTTTTTGGTATTTGCAACAGCCAGCTATTTAAATATTTGTGGTATTTGCCACAGCCAGCTATTTACCCATTGGGGAAATTGGAATTGGGCTGATAACAGTAGGGGTGCAAATTGCCTTGCACCTGCCAGGAGCACCCACAATGTGGACAGTCCCCAGTCACGATGTGGATTTAGTAAGAAGCTCTGTGGCTCTGATCTTCATCCTCTCAGGTGATTGAGAGCAGACAGGGGTGAAATGAAAGAAGCCACAGTCCAAGGCAGGCCCCTGGGACAAATTTTCAGAACGACCCATAAGGCTTGTCTGGGTGTCTTCTGGCTCCCCGAGGGGTGGTGGTGCCTGGGAGCCCTCTGGAAATGCTGGGGGCATCTCCAGGCTGCCTGATCCCTCTCCTTCCAGTGCACCTTCCACTGCCCTGACTCCACTGCCCTGTCTCCGCTGCCCCATCTCCCTCTCTCTCCTTCTTTTCCTCTCGCCCTCTTTCTTCTGTAGCAAGTGCTCTGAACCAGCTGTGGTCTTCCAGAGGTTGGGTGCAGCAACTTTGGGCAAAACCAAGCACTCACCTATTCCCAGTGGGATGGTTCTTGAGGCCCTGGGTGTTGACAGGGTTCTTGTTGGTTTCTTCCCTCTGGGAACTGGCTGTGGTCAGATTGGAGGCTGTGGGAGGAAGCGTGCTCAGGCCACCCACCACCCCTGCACCCAGCACATTGTGGGTGCTCAGTAAACACTTGCAAGGAAATGAACAAGCGAGCCCCAACAGCAGAAGGGTACACCCTCAGCCCTTAGGGAAAACCAGACCCTCACTAAAATTATTTCAAGGCCATGTGTTTTATTTTTAAACTGCATACAATTATTTTGAGGGCACTTGCTTTAAGAAAATAGCTTGGGAACTTTGCATTCAGCGCTGTAATAGACCCATGCACTTAAAGATGAAAATGGAGCCCCTCGGAAGTCTTTGGGTCAGTTCCAGGGAGAGGCGCCTTGTCTGTGCTCTGGCTTCCTGTCTGGGTGGCTTGTTTGGAGAAACTTGGAGTAGAGAACTCATGGATTGTCAGGTCTGAGGGGAGTGCTCACACATGATGGGATCCTCTTCCCCTCACCTCTCCATTGTATATTGGAGGGAATAGGGACACAGAGAGGTTAAGTGACTTGCCCAAGGTCACACAGCTGGTAAGCGGCAGAGCCAGGGCTTGAACCCAGGCAGCCTCAGTACAACACTTAAAAAGATGCCCCTTTGGTGAGCCCTGTTCCCATCTGCCTCCCTACATCTGTGTCTGGGCAGCCAGGACACGTTTCCTGGACAGCTGAGATGTGCTTCCTTCTACAACAAGTGTGATCACATCCAACTCCCAGAAAAAAGAGACCACCAAGAACCCAGTTGGCACCAGGCACCCCAAGCACCTTTCCACTGGGGACAGGTAAATGCCTGGCTTTGCCCAGAGATATAAATTCTGGGGGTTCCCAGCTGGAGCCCTAGACCTCTGGCCCGGGCTGGGTCTCTGACAGGGAGGGTCCTGCCAGGCCTGGACTGTAGACCCCTGGTCTCTCTGGAGCTGGAAGTAGTCCTGTGTGCCTCTTATCAGAGGCCCTTGGCTGTGGGGCCAGCTTCTTCCTCCAGGTGGCTTAGCTGTTGCCAATTCTCTCCCCTTGGCCCCTGTGCCACTGTCTGTGTGGCAGTCTGGAGTTGGCAATGATGAAAGAACTCAATTCCAGAAGAGGAAACTGAGGTGCTAGTTTGGATATCAGAGAAAGAGGACTGGCATTCAGTCCTTTTTCTCCAGCCAAGCTTGTCTGTGAGCTCAGGCAGGGACTGCACCCCAAGTCCTACATGTTGGACCAGATGGCAACTTCCAGCTCAGTGTCATCTGAAAGATTTACAGCCTTGTGGTTCAGAGAGGGGCAGAAACTTGTGCAGGTTTACAGAAAATCTGAAGCAGAGTCAGGACTGAAACCCAGGTTTCCTGTCTCCACTGCACCTAGTTCATTCCTCAGTTTTCCTCAGGGAGATATTCAAGGACTAGGGTTTGAAGGGGGAAGACAAGCTGTCCTTTGGTCTTAGTTTCCCTGAATGTCAAACAGAAGGGTTGACAACCCCAGCCCACCAGAGCCTATCTGTGTCCACGTTTTTACCAGTCTGCAGATAAGCAAAAAAAAAAAAAAAAAAAAAAAAAAAAAAAAAAAAAAAAAAAATAGTAAATAAAATAAAAAGGGAAAATAACAGATAGCAGAGTAAGCTTTTCATAAAGTGAAATATTTTCAACTGAAAACGATGAGTCTATGTCTCACCTATTTTCCTGGGTATGTTTCTTTTCTGAAGTGGTGGTGATGGTAAGGGATGGTTTTAGTTTTGCAATGTCCTTACTTGGTGAATGTAGAAAGGTGGCAACTCTATGACAGTCTCAAAAATTTTGGGGAAATGTAATCCCAAGGCGTGATGTTGACTGAGCTAAGCTGGTCTCTTGGGCTTCTTTGAGCTGAGTGGGGGATTCAGGTGGGCACTGTCTGGCTGAAGGGGGAATCTGAGAGAATAAGGTATGGAGGGAAAGGTATCTGCTGCCAGATCCAAGGCTAGATTGCAGGGGGAGAATGCACCTGGCACATAGTAGGTGCCCAGATGTGGCAATTGGATGAAATGATTACCATGTGTCTTAGTTCATTTTGTGTTGCTGTAAAAGAATACCCAAGGCTGGTAATTTACAAAGAAAAGAGGTTTATTTCGCTCATGGTTCTACAGGCTGCACAAACAGCATAGAACCAACATCTGCTTCTGGTGATGGCTTCAGGGAGCATCCATTCATGGTGGAAGGGGAAGGGGAGCCAGCATCACATGAGGAGAGAAGGAGGGAGAGAGGAAAGGAAGGTGCCAGGCTCTTTTAAACAATCAGTTCTTGTGGGAACTAATAGAGTAAGCCCAAGGTGCTAGGGGGACCTGTTGGCATAGTATCAACTCGGGTTGTCAAGTCAGGGAAGGCTGTCTGGACAAAGTGAAACTTGAAGGACAAGCAGGAGTTGGCCAGTGGGCAACCCAGGCTGAAGTAACTTCAGAGGCACAAAAGCATTGCACTGTCACATGATACAGCTGGAGAAGAAAGCTGTGAACTGAGTTGGGATTTAAAGCTGTGATGGTGGAAACTCAGGCACTGTGTGGAGCAGAGTTAGAGTTTCAGCCGAAACATCTGGAGCCCGGTGTCTCCCTAAAATCCCAAAGGGGTGGCATGAATAGGGGACGAAACCCCAAGCTTCCCTCCCCAAGCTCTGAGAGGTACGCGCCGGGTAAGGGGTGCTTTCTCCTGAGCTCCAGCAGGAGTTCCAACCCGCTCCAGGGATCCGGGACTCAGAATTAACATCCCAGCCCTCAGACTGTGAACACTTCTCCCCCACATTTAGAAAGAGCCAAAGTGCCAGCCCACCTCCCAAGCCCCTCATGTAACATATGCCTGATTTCCCAAGAGCAAAGATTTCTCCTTTCTCCCCTCCCTGCTTCTTCCACCTTCCCCTCAGCCTCTTCCTTTTAAACAATCAGTTCTTGTGGGAACTAATAGACAACTCACTCATTACTTGGAGGATAGCACCAAGACAAGTCAGGAGGGATCCACCCCTATGACCCAGACACTGCCCTTAGGCCCTACCTCCAACACTGGAGATCAGATTTCAACATGAGATTTGGAGGGGACAGATATTCAAACTGTATCACCATGTGTGCTCAATTCCCAGTTCAGTCAGGGCAGTGAGCAGAGACAGAGCCTTGGCTGGAATGGGGCTGTGTTGGGAGGAGCTAGGGAAGGACATCAGGGTCTCTTAGATGTGGAAATACAGAGGAAAGGAATGAGTCAGAGTATGTTCTAAGAACCCCTGCAGTGGGTTCTGATCTGGATCCTGGTCTCAGATCGGGTTTCCCCGAAGCAGAGCCTGAGATAGGGATTTGGGTGCACGCTCTGTGTTAGGGTGTGCTCTCCGGCAGAGTCAGGATTAGGGGGTGGTGAGTGACGCAGGCGCACGAAACTGCAGGATAGAATCCCATCTTTATTTTGATGTTTTGCTCATCATGCGATTTTTTACATTAATTTTGATATTTATTTATTATTATTATTATTTTTTGGAGACAGGGTCTCACTGTCATCCAGGCTGGAGTACAGTGGCATGATCATAGCTCACTGCAGCCTTGACCTCCTGGGCTCGCTTGATCTGCCCGCCTTAGCCTCCTGGATAGCTGTCACTTTGATTTTGAAAAACTGTTACATTACATTATTATTTTTTGGATGAGTGAGGTTTTTGGCAACCCTCCTCCCTAAGTTTGCACTCAAGGCAGGTGCCTCAGTTGCCTCCTGCAGTCCAAGCTCTGCTCTCAGGAGAAGGGGAATGAGGGAAGGGGTTATTGAGGATATGGCTTCAGCTGAGACTATCTTCAGTCTGATGCCCCGGGGAGCCCTGGAGCGAGCATTGTGCCCTGTGGCAGCCAGGCCGGGGCAGCTCCTGCTCTGCTGAGGGCAATTCTTAGGAGGAGAGGGCAGCCGTGAGCTGTTAGCATCTAATATTCCCTGCAGCTGGCAGATGGGGGACCCTGCTAGTGAAAAGGACCCCGACTGGGTACGAAAAACATCCACTACAATATTCTTCTATTGTTCTTTGAGAGGTGGCAGTAAACATTTCAAAGGTCCACAGGGACTTTTGGCTGCTGGACTGTGTTTCTTCAAATATGGCTGTGTTGGAGTTTCTGGGGTCCAGTTTCTATTCCTCTTGTAGGATGAATGAATGAGCAAGAGGGTGGGTGGAGCCAGTGTGGATGTGTGTGTGACCTGATGAGCTGGTTTGTCCTAAGCTGCTGGCTCAGGTTCCTGGAGGGTGGGAGCTGGGGAGGGGAAGGCCAAAGTGGAACAGGTGTCTGTGAGTCTGCCCATGGAAGGAGACATGGAGGAGGAAGAGGCTGAGGGGAAGGTGGAAGAAGCAGGGAAGGAAGGAGAAATGTTTGCTCTTGGGAAATCAGGCATATGTTACATGAGGGGCTTGGGAGGTGGGCTGGCACTTTGGCTCTTTCTAAATGTGGGGGAGAAGTGTTCACAGTCTGAGGGCTGGGATGTTAATTCTGAGTCCCGGATCCCTGGAGCGGGTTGGAACTCCTGCTGGAGCTCAGGAGAAAGCACCCCTTACCCGGCGCGTACCTCTCAGGGCTTGGGGAGGGAAGCTTGGGGCTTCATCCCCTATTCATGCCACCCCTTTGGGATTTCAGAGACACCAGGGTCCATATGTTCTGGCTGAAACTCTACCTCTACTCCACACGGTGCCTGAGTTTCCTTCCACCATCACAGCTTTAAATCCCAACTCAGTTCACAACCTTCTTCTCCAGCTATATCACGTGAAAGTGCAATGCCTTTGTGCCTCTGAAGTTACTCCAGCCTGGGTTGCCCACTGGCCAACTCCTGCTTGTCCTTCAAGTTTCACTTTGTCCAGGCAACCTTCCCTGACTTGGTAGCTGGAGTTGATACTATGCCAACAGGTCCCCCTAGCCCTGGGCTTACTCTGTCACGATTTATTCATTGTCTGTCGCCCTTACCTGGCTTTGGGTTTCTTGGGAGTGGGAACTATATATTTGTATTGTCTCTCCCAGCCTGACACCTGGCAGGTAATTTGTGCTCAGTAAAGTTTATTGAATGTAAGAATAAGAAATATGTAATAGGTCATCAGATATTTATACCTCAGTGTGAAAGAAATTCTGAGAGGAGGTTTTTGTTTTGGTTTGTTTTTAAATCATACTCCCTTACAGTCATGCCACATTTATGTCTGAGGCCATGTCATATAATGGTGAGATTCATAGTTATACTCAACAACAGCAACAATAATAACAATGGATAATATACTGAGAACTTTCCATGGGCCAGGTATTATTGTTCTAGTTGTTTATATTCCTTCTCTTATATCCTAACACCAACTTTAGAAGGTATATACTATTTATGAGGTATGCACTTTGTGTGGTATGTATTGCCCCATTTTACAGATTGGGAAACTGAGGAAAGAATTTAAGCAACAAAGAGGTCTTACAGGTGGTAAACGACTGAACTGGCTTTTGAACTCACGTGATCTGGCTTCAGAATCTATACCCTTAACCATCACACGTTGAACATGGCTTTTGGGTTCAAGTCCTAGCTCCTTCATTTTCTAGCTGTGTGATCTTGGACAAGTTGCTTGACCTCTCTGAGTTTCAGTTTACTTACCTGTGAGATAGGGGTGGTCCTCAACGTTGTTGGGAGGCTGGGGCAAAGTAAGGGGTGGAGAGGACCCTGAGGGTTGACAGTGATGGTTCTCATGGCTCAGCGAGGTGGCGGTTTCAAAGATCTCTGCTCGTGGTTACAAAATGAGCCTTGGAAACCCGCATCAGCAGAGACATCATGGCCAGGGTTCTTGGCAAAGGGCATGGAGGCCAGGAAGAGGGAGACAAAGGCTCCTCTGTCAGCACCTTGGGGTCCCAGGGGAGGCAAGTTGGGAAGATGTGAGTGCTGCAAAGCAGGAGGTGAAGACTCCTGCCTGGAAGTGGGGCAGGCACCCTGTTGCCCACCAGGATTTGCTCTGCATAAGCTATGGGTGGAAAATTCCTTTGGATCCTTTCCTGAGTGACTGGGAAAGCTGAGACTAATTCATGGAGGGGAGGGTGTCTCCACACCCTGGGAATGTGATCACTGTTTTATTTTAAAACAGAATAAAAGCAGCTTCAACTTGGCAGTTCTCAGGGCTGCTTGGGGCCACAGAAGCCACCTCCAGAACACGGCTCCTTGTGGGCTCAGGCTCTGGCTGCTTTGGGATCAGGGATCACACTGGAAATTGCCACTGGCGGGTGACTGCTCTGTTTTCTGCAGAGACTCCCTCCTCCAGCCTGACTGGCATCTTCTCTGGGAACCCACAGAGTACAGATCTGCCCTCTGGGGTGACAAGGAGGCCTCAGGCAGAAATCTCCCTCACACTGTGGATACTGTCATGTATCCACAGAATTCTCTCCTGATCCCTGCTCCCCACGGTGACCCTGCAAACAATTGTCATTTCCCTTTGATAAATGCGGAAACTGAGGACAGGGAGTTGGAACAGCCAGTACAGCTGAAATAAGAACCAAGGTTCTCTGACTTCCCGTGAGACAGACCTTGTGCTAAAGACATGGTCCAGGTTCTATGGGGACTGAAGGTCTAAGTGGCTCTGAAGGATATTCTTGATGGATCAAAACACAGCACAGTCAGTGCAAAGGGAGTGCTCAAAGCCCATTTGCTCATTATGAAAGACCAGGGCTTGAGAACTCCAGACTCTATTAAGAATATGTGGGAAATGATACACATTTGTAGTTAATTGTAACATTGTAACACACACAATGATTTATTATAACATTGTAACAACAAGAAACTGGAAACAACTCAAGTGCCCATCCCTGGGACTAGTTAATTAAATGCTGGCAAATCTACCAATGGAATACTATGCAACTATCAAAAAGGATAAGATTCTTTGTACATATGAATATACTAATAAGAAATCATCACCAAGATATATTGTTAGGTAAGAAAGGCCAGTTGCAAAATAGTGTGTTCAGTATACTACCTTTTATGCAAAATGAGAGAAATGAAATGAAAAGGGAATGTATTTCCCCAAAGAAACTCTGGAAGGAGACATACGGAGCTAACATAGAAAGGTGGGTACAGTGGAAACTGGATCAATGGTGGTAGGTAGGAGCAAGATTTTTCATTATAATCTTTCTATAGTTTTAGATGGTTTGAACATCACCAGTTAGATGGAGTTGTGATGCCTGGTCAGCAATTTAAATTCAAAAAGCCTATTAAAATTGTGGATGGATGGCCATTAGGCTAAGAGTGTTATTATGTGAATACCATATGTGTTGTAAACTCTAAGGCCCATGGTTTTCATTCCTATTTTCTCCTTGACTGTGACATAACCACATTTGGGGTTTTCAAACTAGCTGGATTTATTGTCCAGCTGACTACGTCTTTCCTTGATGTCAGAATGAGGCCACCTTTGGCCCACTTTGAACCAGCTGAGAGAGTCCTGTGGGGTTTACACAGAGCCTACCTCTCCCTCCAGTGTCCACATCATCCTTGTGACTGTGATGCATTCCTGGTGGCCTCCTGAGGCCATGGGTAGTCAGTCAATACCTATGTCTCATAGTGGACCTGCCATCTCATTCCAAGAATACCCTTGAGCTCTCGGTGAAACGTTTGTAGGGAAAACAACGTGTTCTTGTGGGCTCTCCTTAACGCTAATATCCATGGATGAAGACAACCTCTAGAGCAGATAATGACTGAAACCCATGCTCAATGAAGAGAGCTGCCTGGAATAGCTTTTAGCTCATCTTGTGTCTGCCAGACCTTCCCAAACACTGCCTCTAGCCCACCACCAAACAGGCTGTGTGTTAAATCACACCTTTTCCTGTTAAAATCAACCCGTGACATTGAGGCTGGGTGCAGTGGCTTATGCCTATAATCCCAGCCCTTTGGGAGGCCGAGGTGGGGGGATCACTTGAGTCCAGGAGTTGGAGACTAGTCTGGCCAACATGGCAAAACCCCATCTCTATAAAATACAAATAAAAATTAGTGGGGTGTAGTGGTGTATGCCTATAGTAGTCCTAGCTACTCAGGAGGCTGAAGTGGGAGGATCACTTGAGCCCAGGGAGGTTGAGGCTGCAGTAAGTTGTGATTGAGCTGCCATTGGCAATTCCAACCAGTGCGTGGTCTAACCCGTTGCCAGGGGGCTCTGGCTTTTCATCCCAAAGCAAAAGCCCCACCCATTTCTGCTATGGGGTTGACACCTTGCCCATAGCTCCCTGATCTTTGGGAATTTTGGAAATCCCCAGCACTGCCTTTCCTGTGCTTTTAAACATATGCAAATGCAACAGCAAATGGCCCCCGCCCCAGGAGGACAGCTATTCCTGGGGCCCTCCCTGCCCACACTAGGTGGCTCCGTGGGGTCTTGTTAAACCTTCTCAGAAGTTGGCAGAAGACTCCTTTTAGCCTTGCCCTTTCCTCTTCCCTCTGGGTCTCTCTTCCTGGGGACTTTCTTCGCTCTGCCTTCATCTTTCTTCTGCCACTTTGCAGCTTTGCCCTGGCCGCTCTGTCTTCCTCTTTCCAGTCCCTCTGCATGTCTCCTCTTCCTGCTGGCTTTCCTCTCCCTGCCCCTCCTCCCCATCTCTTTCTGTCTGCGTGGAGGAGGTGTCATCCTCTGTTCTCTCTGCTCTTTCTTGGCTGTGCTGCTCCTTCCTCCCTCCTAAGATCACCCACCCCGCCAAGCCCCTGCCCTGTGGGGGCCTGAAGTGAAGAGGGCTCTTCCCTCCAATTCCCCAGAGCTGAGGGGCAGGGCCAGCGTCTTGGGCTGGTGACCAGTGCAGACACACAGGGCTCAGAAGGCCTGCGCTTGGTTTAACACTTGGCTGTTGCCGTCCTGAATTCTCAGTAATTTTTGAATAAGAGGCTGCCTTTCATTTTGCAGTGACTCCATGAGATATGCACTGGCTTCTGCTGAGGACTGTGAACTTCCTGGGGGAACACATCCCCTCCTGGTAGGGCTGTAAGAGCCGGGCTGAGGCGCAGGGTCCAGGTGCCGGTCCTGCGTTTACTCCTCGTTCACCCAACAGTGAGTTGCAAGATTCATCCTCATTTTACCGATGAGATAAATCAAGGCTCAGAGAGGCCGTGTCACTTGCCCAAGGACCCACAGCTCATGAGCCTGGATTGAAGGAAGCTGACTCTGAAATTTGGACATTCTGTGATCCTTTCCTGGCTGAAACCATAGGGGCCTTGGTAAGGGCCTTAGTTCACCCTTTTATTGGTGACCTAAGGCTCAGTCTTTGCATCTGAAAAATAGAGGTAGTGAAAGTAGCCGCCTGTGCAGAAACAACTGGTGTTTAAATCCTGGAACGTTCCTGGCACATGGCTACCTCCTGAAACAGCAGCTGCAGCCTTTCTGAGCCTCCATTTTCTCATCTGTTAAATGGGGTTCATGGTGGTACCTGCCTCACCAGACACTTATGGGAATTTAATGACACAGGACATGTGCTTAGCTTAGGGCCTGGCACA
Organism: Chlorocebus sabaeus; assembly: GCF_047675955.1. Classification (NCBI taxonomy): domain Eukaryota; kingdom Metazoa; phylum Chordata; class Mammalia; order Primates; family Cercopithecidae; genus Chlorocebus; species Chlorocebus sabaeus. Next base: position 105,435,742 of record NC_132914.1, on the reverse strand, counting down.
AGTAGGTGGGCAAGGCCAGGACACAGGAGCTTCTGGGCTAGAGGAGGGAGTGATCTATGAGTAGGGAAACTAGGATTTAATGTCCAGACTGGGGCACTTTGAGAATGAAAGGAGCTTGATAAAAAAGCATAAACAGGGATTGTTGTGGGCAAGCCAGGATGGAGGGTCACTCCACCTGTGTGTCAAGTGTATCCTTGTCAGGATTGTCTGTTTCATAAAACATGTTCACAGATAAGTGAGTGTAAGGATGCCCCAGGCCCACCTCCAGCTGGTGTGGAGAAAGACTGTGTTTGGGTTGGGTGCAGTGGCTCATGCCTGTAATCCTAGCACTTTGGGAGGCTGAGGTGGGTGGATCACCCGAGTCCAGCCTGACCAACATGGAGAAACCCCATCCCTACTAAAAATACGAAATTAGCCGGGTATGGTGAAGCATGCCTGTAATCTCAGCTATTTGGGAGGCTGAGGCAGGAGAATCGATTGAACCCAGGACATGGATGTTACGGTGAGCTGAGATTGTGCCATTGCACTCCAGCCTGGGCAAAAAGAGCAAAACTCCGTCTCAAAAAAAAAAGATTGTGTTCGACCCTGGGCCATAGAGAATGATGTCCCTTGGGCTGGGCATGATGGATCATGCTGGTAAGCCTAGCACTTTGGGAAGCAAAGCGGGAGGAAAACTTGAGGCCAGGAGTTCAAGACCAGCTTAGGCAATATAGCAAAAACTTATCTCCAAAAATTAAAATAAAATAAAATTTAAAAAGGGGAGTGGGAAAAAAAGAAAGAGTAGTGTCCCGCTTACCACTGCTACTGCTACCAAGGCTTCAGTTCTGAGAAAACAACGTCAGGGAGAATGACTTAAAGGCCACGGTTCAGGCCCCTTCTCAGATATTCTAGAAAATTCTTTGGATTACACCAGCAATGCATGTAATCCAAAGAATTTGGATTCTTCGGTTGTGTAGACTGAAACTCACAGTCACATCTAGGAAAAGCGGCTTTTACTGAATTGCAGTTTGGGGCAGTGCTGTCCATCAGTGAGTGTTTGGTGCCTCCCTTAAAACATTCAGGAACTGGAGGCCCCGTTCCGTGGTCAGATCCCCTATGTCTTCTCTCCACACGCTTCTGGAGACAGTCCTGCTCCTAGCTTCAGGAGGCCTTGCCATTTCCCCTGAGTGGGTTCGGTTTTTCACAAGGAGCGTGTGACTCATGTAACTGGGTCCCTCTTTCAGGAAGCTGGGGGTCCAGTGTGTGGTCCAGCCACTGTCAGCATTTAGGACATTTTTTGTCCCCTGCATTTCACCCTTAGCCGTGGCTCCATTTTCTGTCTCTACACATGTTTGCCTTCCTTCTTTTACTTTAATTTATGTTCCCTGTATAAGTGAGCCTCTTTGGAACCTCCCACCATCCACGGCTGCATCACGCCAGTATATAAGTGAACAAAAATAAAACATCAACAAACCTGCAAGCAAAAACGTATTGTGGCACCCCTCCCCAACCCAGGAGAGCAGCTCGGATGGCCTGGTGGGGGTCGGCTGGCAAGGGGTTAAGAATGATGCAGAGGAAGTGCTGGCCGAGATTAAAGGGAGGAAGTGGCTGCTGCCTGGGGAGGGAGGTGGCTGGCTCGTCCTGTGTGACTCCAGGGGCCTAAACCAACACTGACATGAATGTGGCAGGTTGCTCAAGGTCAGTTTAGCGAAAAAAAGGAAGAGCTTTCTAAAGACTTGACAAGTCTTTCTAGAAGTTCTGCTAGTGGGGGTTTCAAACTCACTGATAGCTGACTCCAGACATAGCTCTCTTTAAACATAATAGCCAAAGGGCAGGTTTGTTGGAGCCGTTCTCTTCATGTTCATAGAGTGACCGGAGGGCCCTGATTTGCTGGGACATTCCAGTTTGAGCACTTTACAGTCTGCATCCCAGGACACCCCTTGGTTTCTGGCAAACCAGGACAACTGGTCGGTCACCCTATGCACCCTACATACATGATCTCATGAAATCTTAACATTGACCCCTCTTACAGATGAGGAGTCTGTGATTTGGTAACCCAAGGTTATGTAGCATGGGAAGGGCTGAGCTGGGATTCATGTGTGGATTTGCTGTAACTGAGTGAGGCTTAAGCTCTCAGCCGCACTGAGCCGCTTCCCTTTTCCTGTAAGATGAGGGTACAAGACCCCTTGATCCTAAAGCCCCTCCAGCAATGACTTTTAGGATTCTGGAATTTCCTCTGGTCTTCAAGCAGCTTTTTGTTTTCCATGGAAGGTGGGGTGGGGTAGGGTGGGGGACAATATTTGCAGCAAGACCCCTCCTAGGTCAAGGCTTGGGCTTTGCCTTGGGAGAAGTGACAGCCTGGTGACGGGGTCAAAAGGAAGGGCAGCCTGCCCCTCCTTCCCTGTGCCTGGGAACAGGGTGGGATCTCATACTCCACCGTCCTGATTGCTGGCAGTGGTGCCAGTTCATTTGTCAGCTGCCTGGGCTGGAGCCAGGGAATTCCAAGGGGCCAGAGCCTTCCTGAGCGCTCCAAGGCCTCTGTGCTCGGGGCTAGCAGCCTAGGCAGGAGGACCCTGGGGCAGCTCAGGGCTCTGGGATGTTTCAAAGCTCCATGTGGCTGGACAGGCCTCTGCAGCCCCCCTGCCTTAGGAGTCTGGCCAGCCTGTGGAGACTGTGCAGAGGGGGAGTGATTTGGAGTCTCTGAGTACCCCAAGTCAATGAGGTAGGGTTGCGAATGTGCAAGGTGGGGACAGATGCACAGGTGGGGACAGCTGATACAAGATCGTAGGGCCCTGCGTGCAGCAGGCAAGCCACAGAACATGAAGGACAGTGACCGTCACTGAAGACGTGGACTCCGGAGTCAGGACAGCACAGATTCAAACCTCTCCTCTGCCCCTTCCTACTGTGGGATCTTGGGCCAGTGCCCTTGCTTCTCTATGCCTTAATTTCCACAACTGAAAAATGGGAATGAAAATATCTACCTTGAAGGTTTGTTGTGAGTGGAGGCACTGAGTATGCCATCGGTGCCCCATAAGCAGGGGGTGGATTCCATCAGCCCCAGACTCTCAGTTTTGGTTCCTCTCACCCCAGAGCTGCACCCGAGGACCCTGTGACAGTCAGCGGGTGAGGGCTGTTCCCCGTGGAGAAGCTGTGCTGGCGGGATGTAAGGGAAGTCCTAGGGAGGAAGGAGTGCTTTGTAGCGAAAGGGGCCCGTCAGCCCATCCCATGATGCTTGGAAGTGCTGTGATAAGGGTATAGATGCCTTGGGTTCCCACAGGTCTGAGTTCAAGTCCTGGCTCCACCAGGCACTGGGTGGTGATCCTGATCTCGTTCCTTTCAGAGCCTCAGTTTCAACATCTGTGGAATGGGGGTGATGTTCTTCCGCTCCTCAGGCCAGGGGGAAGATGGGTTGTCAGGACACAAGGAGATGAGGGGAAGTCAAACTCACAGCTAGGTGCCTGGCACGTAGCAGGATGGCTCTCTTTCCTCCTGTCACCTTGCTGCCTGCTCTGCCTGGATTTGTGCACGTGAGGCTGGGAGGAGCACGGGATGCTTGTGAAAAGCACACCCCAGGCAGAGGGACCTGCAAGAGCAGAGGCCCAGGTGCTTTGAAGCATGCTCAGGGGTACTGGGCTCCTGGAGCACAGGGAGCAGGTTGGTTTGGAAGGACTTGGCCTCGGAGGTCCCCCCAGCAGTCCCTTCCTGCCCCCAGCCTGGGACTTCCCATGAGTCCTGCAGCCCTGTCCTGGGTCCGTGGCCTTGGGTTACTGACCTCACTTGGGCTGTCCAAGGGGAAGGGAGGCTAATGCCCATGCTCGGTGGCCCACGCTTCCTCCTGTTGCCTCTTGTCTCACCAGCTCTCCCTCTCTGTACTGCCTTTTCCCCTTAGCATCCTTTCCCTGGCACTTTATTTCTTTTTAGGAGGCAGGGTCTTGCTCTGTTACCCAAGCTGGAGTACAGTGGTGCAATCATAGCTCACTGCAGCCTCGACTTCCTGTGCTCAAGCAATCCTCCCACCTTAGCCTTCTGAGTAGCTGGGGACTACAAGGTGTGTGTCACCACACCTGGCTAATTTTTAAAATTATTATTATTTTTTCCTACAGACATGGTCTCTCTCTGATGCCCAAGCTGGTGTTGAACTCCTAGCTACAAGTGACCCTCCTGCCTCAGCCTCCCAAAGTGCTGGGATAACAGGCATGAGCCACCCTGCCCGGTCTCCCTAGCACTTTTAAGCGTTAATATCTCACACGCACACATACACACATTCACGTCAACCACTAACTGGATGTGACATATTTGGAATGGTTTTGGCATCTGAGTCCCAGTCCTGCCGCATTCTGCTGTATAACTGTGTCCAACAGCTCCTTCCTCTTTGTGTGTGGGCCTCTGCTTCTCCACCGTCATCACGACATTGACTTCAGTTCACTGGGGGAAAGTTGAAAGCAGGACCCTGATGGTGGAATTGAAGGCATAGCAGCAGCGTGTATCTGGCATCAATTTGCAGTGGGGGTTGCCTTTCCAGAACCCCAGCACCAGACCCCAGAGACTGCTCCTTCATCTGCACCCTGCTTATCTCCTGGGTGGGGGGTGGGGAGGCGGTCTTCAAACTTACCTGCCTCACACGCACGTCCTGGGATGTGCCTGGTAAGCTGCAGGCTCTGGCTGCCCCTCAGCACTGCCTCCCTCCTATCTCTGCCTACTCCCCTGCTGAAAGGCCCTGGGTCCATGAGGCCCAGGGATGGGACTCAGTGTTACCATGGCAACCATAGCTTATCTGTGGCATCACGGACTCCAGGGGAAGATGGCTCCCAGCCCCCAGGACTGGATAGTATGGGCCCCTCTCTGTGACCTGGCTTCTCCCGTGAAGACCCATCTGAGTATCTCTGGTCCTCACTCCTCCGCTCACTCAACACCTTTCTTGGAGCATTGGTGGTTGCCATGGAAATGGCTCTGGAAACAAACCAGTCCTTGTGGGCTGAGGAAAAATCCTCAAGAAAAATAGAGATTGCTGGGCTTCCCGGCTCTCTGATGGGATATCCTGACGCCTGGAGCCTCCAAAAACTGCACTTTCTGGGTCAGCCTGGAACTGGCAGAAGGGCCCTCAGTTCACCAGGCCTCTTGCTATTCTCTTGCCTCCAGCCTCTCCTCTTCAATACAGCCCTCACATCATCCACCCAGGTTAGAAACTGGAATCTTTTTAGAAAGATGGCACCCTCTGCTTAAAACCATCCATGGCTCCCTATTGCCCATAGGATGAAGTTGATGGCTTGCAGGGATCTCACAATCTGAAACTCTCTTCTTTCCTTAGCCACATCTCCTGCCTTCTCCCCTCCCCTAAGACAAACACACACACACGCACACACACACAGCCCCTATCCACACTTTATCAAGCCTCTGTGCCTCTGCAGGTATGTATATTATTTCCCTCGGCTGCTCCATCTGGCAAAGGCTCTATCCTCTCCAAGGCTCAGCTCAAATGCCCCCTCCTCCAGGAAGCATCCCCTGATTTCCCAGCCCTTTACTTTGTGCAGAGCCAGGGCCACACACTCAGTGACCAACAGGGCCAGGCAGGAGACCCAAATGACCCATTTATGAACATTTTTCATGTTCACAAAGAAATATGTGCTCTCCCATGAAAGCTGAAAGTGAGGCGGCCTTGGTTCCTCTTTCTCTCACTGGATTGCACTTATTTCTGCCACAGCAGAGGCCCTGGACAAACTCAATGGCAAATTGCAACTGGCTTACTACCCCAGGGGAAAATAGGGAGGGGTGGGGACTGTGGCTAACTCTGTTCTGTAATGCAAGCCTAGCATGGCCAGTTTGCTGGAAGCCTGGCATTTAGGGGACATCTCAGAATACTGACTGTGCCATGATCTGTTCCTGCACCCACTTTCTCTACATGAAGGCAGTGGCTGGGCCATCTTACTCCCACAGCATCTGGCAAGGAGTGTGACCCTTAGATGTTGCCCACTACTGGCTTTTTTTTGGAGATGGAGGTCTCACGCTGTCACCCAGGCTGGAGTGTAGTGGTGCAATCATAGCTCACTGCAGCCCTGAGCTGCTGGGCTCAAACGATCCTCCTGCCTTTGCATCTGCTCTTCCCACTGGCTACCATGCTCTTCCGCATCACCAGCCCATGTCTCCCTCTCTGTGTATTCAGGTCTCCATTCAGAGGTGGAACAGGGCATAAATGCTGGCAGAGGGGAATTCTATTTTAGAGAGAGCACTCCAAGAAGCCTCTCTGAAAAGATGACCCTCTTTATATTTTATTCACAGCACAAATCACTGCCTGCTATTATATTCATTTTATTTTTTCAGCATTTACATAGAGCTTCAGATGAACCAAGCATGCTTCTAAAACATTACCAACATAAACCCATTACCAACATTTAATCCTTGTAACAACTCTGAGGGAAGAGCAATGATGACTCCTATTTTCCAGATGAGGAAACTGAGGCACAGAGAGGTGTAGTGACTTGCCCATGGTCACACAGCAGAGCTGGGATTCAAACTCAGGCAGTCTGGCTCCAGATGTGTTTGCTGTCCTTATTGTGTGTTTGTTTACTTGACTGTTTAGCATCTGTCACCCCTGACAACCCCCCCACCCCAACTCCAAGGGCAGGGATGTGTCTGGTTTGTTCCCTGCTGCAACCCCAGTACTCAGATCCAGGCCTGGCTCATAATAGGAATTTAATGACTATTTCTTGGAAGGATGGAGGAAGGGAAACAGGAGGATTAGAGGACTGGAAGGAAGAATCTTTGGCCTTCAGAGCTGAGCCCAACGTCAAGATTGTCTTGTCGGAAGCTTCTCAGCCTCCTGAGGGATTTGAGTCAGCCTGTCTGGAGGGGCCCCTGCCCTACCCGTCCTCACCCTCCAGTAGAACCTCTATTTTCTGACCTCTCCCAAGAAGAGGTGCCAAACCTCATTCCCAGCTCCCTGGGCCCATGCTGAGCACACTTCCTACAGTGACGGGAGCCCTGGAGGGGAACAGTCAAGACGGGGGCGGGAAGTCTCCAGAACAAGGTGGCCTGCTGTTGAGGGAACAGGCTGTTGAGTGGCCAGCGAGAGGTCTGGGCGGGGCTACGCTGGACCAGATGTGCTCAGGGAATGAGCAGAGGAGAGGGCTGGGAAGGGGCTTGTGCCCTGCCAAATTCTCCTGGGACCCTAAAACAGTGGGCTTCACTGTGGGAGCGGTAGAAACACATCTCAGTTTCACCCTGTGAAAGAAATTGCCTTTCCCTATTAACGCAGTGGCTGTGGTGGTGACAAACACTTCACCAGCCTTGTTTCATTGAATCCTCACAACTCCTTGAGACAGATGCTACCCAGGAGGCTCCTGAGGCTGAGAGAGGTAAGTAACCTACATGACGTCACACAGCCGGGAAGTGCTGGAGCTAGATCTGAAACCTAGTTCCAGACGATATGTAACATGACTCCATGGAAAACCAAGGGAGAAGCTGGAAGCCCAGCCTGGGGCTCCGGGTTCTACCCACGTGCTCACTTGCTCACTTCACTGACTCTGAATCTCAGTTTTGCCATCTGTGAAATGAGAACGACGGCAAAGTGCCATTGTGTGTGACCTGACGAAGGGCTGGCTGTTTTTCTAGGTGTGCCACAGAGGTTGTTTTCCTTCACCATTATGGTATGTTGGGTGGTCCACATGCCCCAGAAGTGGAAAAAGACACTTGGAGGTGTGGAGAGCGGGTCCAGATCACCCAGTCAGGGCCACCTCCTTGTTAGGTGTTAATGCCCTGTCCTGACTGAGGCCAGACAATAGCTTGGTTTCAACTGAGGGACTTGAGTAAAGTGAAACTTGAGTGACTTGAGTGAAACATGCTTTGCAGAGCCTCTTGCAGAGGGTGTAGGGATGCCGGGGAGGTGGGAGGCCGAGCTGAGGATGGGAATGGCAGAAGCCATGGTTTCCTCATCCAGCCCGGGGCAGAAGGGGCCTGGGAGGAGGCCGAGAGGCATCTCTGTCCTGTGGCTTGGCTCTCCTCCTGAGGCTTCTAGACATTATCCAGGCTACTCTCTGAGCTCTGTTAATTTCTGGAAACAAAGCCCTTTCCTTTGGGCAGAATCAGCCAGCTGGACTCAGCCTTGTCCTCTCTATTGTGGGACAGGGGCTCACGGAACATCACAAGCTGGTTTTTCTATGCAGACATTTGCTGAGCTCCTGCTGTGTACCAGGTGCCATGTCCACATCACTGTGTCATGACATGCTCATGCTCACCCCAGGAAGGAAGTACTAATAGCCCATTTTACAGATGGGGCTCAGGGAGGAGAAGCAGTTTGTCCACTGTCACTGAGCTAGGAAAGGTCTTTGAACCTGGTCTAGCTGACTCCCAAGAGTGGGCTCTTAGCTGCCGTGCAGCTTGGAATGAGAGATGCATCAGACAACCTTGTTGCGGTCAGCCAGGACCCCAGTCTTACTCTTGGGGTGGCGGGACAGATGGAACGTAAATCCACCTTGAACCTCTGGCCCAGAGATCTTAGAGCTGTCAGGATCCCAAAAGATCCCTTTATCTAGACCCTCCCGCTGACCCGATTTCCTGAAAGGAAGATTTTATTATTGCCATTTCGTAGGTGACTCCAGTACAGCTCAGATAGGTAAAGCAACTTGCTCAGGATAACACAACATGGAGCAGAGTCACGCTGTGTTTTTATATTGGCCCCATGGCTGGAAATAGACACTTGGTTCATTCAGTTATGGTGTCTTTTGAAAGCTGAGAGGGAACTTTGAGATAATTCCAACCCTCCTTGTTTCGTAGATGGGGAAATTGAGGCGCCAAAGAGTCAGGGATATATTTAAGGACATTTGCTAAGTAGAGCCTGTGCATTACAAAAGAAAGAGCATGAGATTCTTCATCTGGATTCAAATTCCACCTCTGCCCTTCACCAGCCACAGTACAGCCTGTGCATTACAAAAGAAAGAGCATGAGATTCGTCATCTGGGTTCAAATTCCACCCTTCACCAGCCACATAACCTTGGTAAGTCTCTTTTTTTTTTGAGATGGAGTCTTGCTCTGTCGCCGAGGCTGGTGCAGTGGCGGGATCTCAGCTCACTGCAAGTTCCGCCTCCCAGGTTCACGCCATTCTCCCACCTCAGCCTCCTGAGTAGCTGGGATTACAGGCGCCCTCCACCACGCCTGGCGAATTTTGTTTGTGCATTTTTGGTAGAGACGGGGTTTCACCGTGTTAGCCAGGATGGTCTCGATCTCCTGAGCTCGTGAGGCAAGACTCTTAACCTCCCTGGGACTCAGTTTCTCAGCTCTAAAATGGACATTGTAAGGGTCACTGTCTCATGGGGTTGAGTGAGATGATGCTCAAAAAGGGCTTCTCAATGTCCTGGCACACATAGTAGGTGTTCAATAGAATGTAGTTACTACAGTGGTTATTGATATTATTTAATGCAGACATGCTAGGGTCTGGTGCTTCTTCACAGGATGGCCCGCTGCATCTAGTATACCTGGCCAGGGCTCTTGTGTGAGTCTGGGGGGCCTGGTGCAATGTTCTTCTCATTCATCTGCCAGAGCAACAGAGAAGGGAGAGAGGCATGGGACTTAAACACAAGGGCTGCAGAGCAGATGAGTCTGGGTTCTCCACCTCCGCGCCCTTCTCCCTGCCCCCTGGCAGATTGGGACCCTGTGGCTGTGGCTGGGGAAGTTGCTTGAGTTGCCACTTTCCAGGTATCTCAGGGTGCCAGAGAAGAGAAGCAAGGGCAGAGGGTGAGCTGTGCTGACCTGGTTGTAAGAGAACAGCAACTTCTCGGGAGTGCTTCTGAAGGCATGTGGGGCCTCCGCCACCTCCCAGAGTTGAGACTCCAAGCCCACACTCAGAACAGCACACCAAGTGCGTACCACAGGCTGGCTCCCAGCATGGGCAGAAGTCACTCACCCCAGCTGCCTTCTCGACCACATCCTGAGCAAGCCGTGAGCAGCCCCAGCACCAGCTGCCATGTAGCTACAATGTGCTTGGGGATTATTTGCATGAGTGGACCCAAGGCTGACGTCAGGGGATTAACGAAATATGGTGCTGGGCCTCCCAGTCCAGTGGGATATGCGCAGGGGAGAAAATTTGTTTATAGGGCAGCTTCAGGGGCTGGGGCAGTGTTTATGGGGAGAGGCACAAGTTGGGTGGCTGGGAAGATACTTAGGGCTTGTGCACGGGACCGATTACTGGGAGCTACAGGGGCTTCCCGGCCTGGAAGGACAGATGTCCATCAAATGCTCTTGTTGGGGACCTTCTGTGGCTAGGAATGGCTGCTGGGGAGATGGTAAAATGGCAGCTAGGTGTCCAATAAGATAATGAGGCTGAGTTTGCAACGGCGTGTTCTCATGGAACTTGGTCGGAGTTCAGTCTGGGTCTGGGGTTGAGCCTCAGCTCAGTCCTCAGGTAGGCAGGGTCTAGATTGCTCCGGCCATAGTAAGGCATTGGTCTTGATTCTAAGAACAAGGAGGTGCTAAGAGGTTTTCAGCAAGGAGTGACGCGATGTGGTTTGCTTCTTGAAAAGATTTGTCTACTAGGAATAAAATTGTCTGTGTACTAGGTAATAGGTTTCTAACCAGTTAGGAGTCCCAGGTAGCCACATAGGTAAGCAGAGGTGATGCTCAGATTTGTGAGTTGTTGGGGAGACAAAATGGGAAGAACTTGTTGATAGATGTGGGGGTAGGTAGGGAGGGGGAGGCGTGGAGAGTCTGGTTTCTGAGTCAGAGTGTTGGCAGGAGACAGACGACCCACTCAAATGAGGTGATTAATGAGAACTTAGTCAGGGGAGGACTGACAAAAGGGTAGACAGTATAAGGGATCCCTACCACGCTCCAGGTCCAGTGAAGGCGAGAACTCACTGCCCCTAGACCGAGGCGCTAGAGCAGGAAGTAGTTATGGCACCCAAGGAGCGTGACTGTGGCCGCACACCCCTGACAGAGAGGGAGCTGGAGGGTTTGCACCAACCGCACGCTCCATGCCTGCAGTTGTAGAGCAAACCAGAGGTCAGAGGGCAAACAGCCTATTGAGCTTTCAAGCAGGTCAGCCTGTAGGGCACAGAACAGACAGGGATCTGGAGACAGAGATCCCCAGGGAGGAAGGAAACGCTTTTAAGGCTCAAGGAGTAGTGTTCTAATGGGAGGATGCCAGGCAGTGGCGTGAATATTTTGGGGGGTCTCCCTGTGTCCGTGTGCTCATCAGCTGCTCTTCCTGGCCTCTAAGCAGGTGGGCTGTCTGGGTTCAGGGGCATAAGCTCCTTGTTTTTGCCCATTCTTATGGAGGCCTAAGCTCCGTCGTGGCCCCTTCCAAATCCTAAAGAAAATGGGATAGTCTGTTAGGCAGCCCGTGCCACTGTGCTCTGCTGCGGTGACTCAGTGCGAGCTCCCGCATGTGGGCGTGGGACCAGGCAGGAAATTCTGTCCTGACACGGAGCTAATTCTGTCCTGGGGCTGGCAGCCAGGCCTGTGGTTGGAACATCTGCAGGCACTGTGTGGTTTCCAGGTTCCCGAGTCACTCAGAGCCTGCGGATACAGGGATGTGGAGGTGTCTCTGGAGCCATCCTTGGGAGATGAGACGCCCCTTCCCTCTGCCCTGGAGGGTAGGAGATCTGGTGAACGGGACGAGCCCAGAAGCTCTGGCAGCAGGCAAAGACATCAGCACCTGCAGTCGTCCAGGCCTCGGGGAGGCTGGTGTGCTGCTCAGAAGAGACATCTTTGAGGGCAAGAGTGGTGACTGGCAGGCCTCATTACATTTCAGCTGCTGGCTGAGGCAGGGATCTTGTGCTTTGGGGTCAAAAAGTCCTTGGTTCAAATCCTGAGCTGATGCTTAAAGGCTGTGTGAATCTGGACTAGTCACTTCACCTCTCTGATTCCCTATTTGCAAATCTATGCAACAGTCTATGTGGACCACACTGAGGCACAAGTTACGGAAGTGCCAGGCACAGTTCTGGGCTCTGGGGATATAACATAAACAAGAGAGACCAAGTTCCTCCTGTCTATGATTTAGAGAGGGTCATGTACTCTCTGGGTCTTAGTTTCCCCTGCTGCAAGAGATGTCCTCTGAGGGGCCTCCCAGCAACTTTTGGAGGCTGACAGAACTGGAGGAGAGGTGTCTGAGCCATCTGGCTGGACGGTCAGGGTGGGGCATGTGGGGAGAAGATGGGGACAGGAGCCAGGCCAAACATGGTCATTTGCAGAGCGAGGAATGTTTCCAGTTTCCCTGATGGGCTCTTACGCCCACAGGCCCTGATAAAGCCCCTGCATTTGGCCTGTGGCCTGTTTTCAGGAAGAGGTTAGTGGTAGGCTGCGATGAAAGAGACAGCAGATTGACAGAGCGGCTGCTGGAAGCTTGGGCTGGCTGGGAGCACAGGTGAGGAATGTTGCAGGTGAGGGGCAGCTGAGCCTGTCAGAGGGGGAGGGCTGACCGATGACCGGCATGCAGGAGATGGAGGCAACATGGGAAGAGAAAGAGGAGGAGGTGGAGACGGGGAAGACAGGGAGACTGCAGAGAGATGGAATAGATGGAGAGGGCCAGGAACAAAGAGAGGCAAACACAGAGACTGGGGGAGAGAGAGAGGCAGAAAGAACAAGTCAGATATGAGACAGAAGACAGTAAGAACAGGACAGAGGTGGAAGTAGGGAAAGAGACAAAGGACAGACAGACCAGGGCAGAAAAGCAGCCAGTGCTTTGCGACGTAAGGAACCCACTGGGCAAAGGGGTTTAATCAAGGAAGCAGAAGGCAAATATCTGCTGCCCAGATGGCCCCCGGCCCTGCTGTACACTGAGCCCCTAGGACACACACTGGCAAGGGAACAGCCAGAGGAGGTGGGGCCCTGGATCCATATGAACTTGGTTTTTGAATCCCAGTCCTGGTAATGGCAAGGAGAACTCACTGCCTCTAGGCTGAGGGGCAAGAGGGAGCAGTGGTTCTTGGCGCCTGGAGAGTGTAGCTGTGGCCAAGTCGACCCGTGGAGACCCTACAGGGAAGGAGCCGGAGGGTAAACACCCAGCCTTGCTCTCCAGCCCCGCAATCCCTGCTTGACACTGTCATTGATCAACCAACCAGGCAGGTGTGAGGCAAGCTACTCGCTCCCCTGCCTCGGCTTCAGACATCCCCGTTGTTAAAGTGGGACTGATGCCAAGACCTTGCAGGGTTAGGGGGAGGCTGCAGAGAGAAAAGGTGTGCTCTCACCCACGGTGTGCTGCATCCTAGCAGCCACGCCAGCACTGGGGCGCAGAAGGCTCCACATGTCCTTGGAGGATGGATGAATAAATGAATGACTCCCGCCTCCAAAGGGCTTCTCCTGTAACCGAGATTGGAGGCATTTCGCATTCAGGCTATTAACCAGAGGCAGAGGGACCTGGGGGAGAAAATCGCAGAGGACCCGGAGCCTTGCCTTGCTCCGTCTGTAAAATGCACAACCCGAATCTTGCCAGATTGATTTTTTGGGGGCCCTTGGGAGGTTCCACTGGGGCAAAAGCTAGAGTTTTCTGGAATGTTCCAAGGAGGCGAGGCAGTGGACAGAGTGAGCTTGTCAATTCAGCAGGCTTTGGGTTTGAAGCCTGTCTCTGAGCATTCTTTCAGCATGGTTAGTTGGACCTACCTTACTTACCTGAGCCCTCTATGTGACCTTGGGCATGTTAGTTACCTTCTCTATGCCTGTTTTCTCATTAGTAGCTGTGTTTAGAATAGTGGTTGAACCATACAGAGGACTGTATGTGTATTTGTTTAATAAAAGTTAAGCCAATAATGTCCATTCGAGGCTTTTGTTCTGCATGGCAGGAGGAGCCAGATGCGACCTTGAGGCCCTGTCCCTTTCCCAGCAAGGGTCCAGCAGCGGGGGTGTGGGCAGGACACAATCATCTGCCTGGTGACCATCCCACCCTCTGCAGGGGCTGGGCTTGGCAAGGAAGGACTGGGGCTCAGGACTCTGCACAGCCGCTCCTGGCTGGGCTGACGTTACTTCCGTTGGCTGGTCCAAGTTCATTCCCTCCTAACGGGGAAAATGGGTGGGGTTCTGAGGGTTAAGTGTTTGGCCCCCTGCCTGGCCATTGTGGCTTGGTCAGGGATTCAGTAACCAAGACTCTGAGTTGGGCACCACCCAAGCATGAGCCCCAGGCAGGGATTGGAGTGTTTGTTTGATAGTTTTGGGGTTTTCTGGACCTCAGGAGAGGAGGGAGGGTTGACATAATTATACCCCTCCATCCTTCCGCTTCTCCATCAGGGGCTCCCAGAAGCCTCTGCACTTGTATTTTCTTTCTTCACGGCGCTCATTTCCCAGTAGCCCTATTTCCTAGTCCCGTGACCCCTCCCACCCTCTCTCCCATGGAGCCGTTCTAATGTGTTCAATGTGCATCTTGCTATTTGGCTTGATTCTTGCAAAACATGTGTTGCTGCTTTGTAGACACGTTCTCAATGTAGGGCAGCACTATTAGGGTCCCAAAAGCCAACACCTGTGGCTCTTTGTTGGCGAACTGACCTCAGAGGCTAGGAGTGGCTGGGAGTGTGCACTCCAGGACAGGGTGGAGGCATGCAAATACTCCTGGAATGTGACCTGCACTCTTCCCAGGGTCCTCGAAGGGCGCGAGCCAAGGCCACCCTCTGTAGGACTCTGTGGGATGCTGCAACCCTGCCTGGCCTCCTCCTACTTCCTCACTCCCTCACCAGTTTTTCCTGAAATGCTTCCTTAATAAATCACTTTTGCCAGAATCGTCAGTTGAGAATTTTCTTCTAGGGAAAGAAGACGTATCTGAAAACAATGCACATGGACACCTCCCTGTGTACTTCCTTGCAGGGAGGTGGGGCACTGCCTGGGTATTCACTCAGGAGCCATCACAGGGGGTTCGCAGGTACCTGCAGCATGGCATGAGGTGCCTGTGCTCCCACCTGGCCAACCTGGGAAGCGTGCAGCTTTCTAGTTCTTGCCACAGTCTAGAAGGTGTAGAATGTCATCTGGTTGTGGTTTTCATGTGCATTTCTTTGATCTTCAATTTGTCATATGCCTGGGTTTGGGGATTTCCCTCCTGTCAATTGCCTGTTCCTATCGTTTGCCCATTGTCCTGTTAGGGTCACTGTTTTTTGGATTTGCAGGAAGGGGCTCCTTGAGTACGCTAGATAGCAATCCTTTTTGGGTTTGGAGATTGTAAATATATTCCTCCATTGGAGGCAGGAAGTGTGTGTGTGTGTGTGCATTTGAAGTGTGTGTGTCTGTGTGAGCACACATGCCTGTGTATGTGTGTGTAGCCCATTATAAGGATGGGATCTGGGCCCCCGCGTGGCTTCAGGGCAGAGAGGTGGAGTTCGGATTCGCAAACACAAGATGAGCAATCGAGTGGAGCCACAAATAGTAACACTAACAACAACAACAGCAACAACATGGGCATTAAGCTGTCTATGTTTCCAAAACCTCAGTCTCCTCATCTGTAAAATGGGGAAGAATACTGTCCCCTTTGCAAGGTTGTTTGGGAACATTCTGTGACAACATTTCTAATGAGTGTGGCTCCTGCCACATAGTAGGTGTTTAATAAATTATGATGCCAGCAATAGTAAAGCATGTGCTTATTATGTGCCTACTAGGTGCCAGGCACTGAGCTGGGGGCTGGTGGAGGATGAGCACGTGTTACATAGTAGGGCTTTTTTGTGTGGGTGGCCTGGGTGGCATTGTCAGGTAAGACATGGTCTGCAGCAGAGGGAGAGGCCTGGGGAACTGGACAGAGTGAGAGTCAGAACCAGGTACTGATGGAAAACTTGGGTGGACACGGACGGGTGCTGTGGCTTATGCCTGTAATCCCAGCACTTTGGGAGGGGCCAAAGTGAGCGGATCTACGAGTTCAGGAGATCGAGACCATCCTGGCTAACATGGTGAAACTCCATCTCTACTAAAAATACAAAAATTTAGCTGGGCGTGGTGGGACACGCCTGTAGTCCCAGCTACTTGGGAGGCTGAGGCAGAGAATCACTTGAACCCCAGAGGCAGAGGTTGCAGTGAGCCAAGATTGTGCCACTGCATTCCAACCTGGGCGACAGAGCGAGATTTCATCTCAAAAAAAAAAAAAAAAAAAAAGACTTGGGTGGACGCTGATTGTGGTCAGAGCCACCGCTGACAATAAAAATAACAACACTGGCTTTCTGCTCTACAGTGCAATGTGCTTCACAGGGCTTATTTCACCCCCCTGAGCCTCTGTGTCCCTCCCTGTCTGAAAATGCATACAATTGTGTCCTAACCCTGTAGGGTGGTCATGAGGCTTGGGTGAGATGGGATAAACTCCTTGGCTCATTGTCCAGCACAAAGGAAGTACTTTATTAATGATTAATGTTGAACTTCCTTATGCTAGGCAGTGCTGCAAACGCTTCACCAATACCACTTCTTCAATTCTCACAATAGCCATAGGAGGTGGGTCCTTGGATTATCCCCATTGCACCAATATTGAAATGGAGGCTTTAGGGAGGGCTAAGTAATGTGCCCAGGGTGGCACAGCTCACGGGTCATGGAGCAAGAGTCTAGCCCTGATGGATGGGAAGCTGTATTCTGGGCCCTTAATCCCTTTGTTGTGTTGTTTTATGTTCTATGGCATCAACAATGTCACTGTTATTATTTCTAATATCCAGATAGACCTAGTGAGATAGAAAAAAAAAAGCATTCATTCATTCGTTCATTCATTCATCAAACAATATTCTGGGCAATGCACTAGAGTTACATAAGATATTACTATTGGGGAAATTAGGTGATAGGTACATGGAACTTCTCTGTACTACTTTTGCAATTGCTTGTGAGTCTGTAATTATTTCAAAATAGTTATAAAAGGAGTATGGCAGAAGTGACCCCTATGTGATTTCCAAGCACTGACCCCCAAGGATAGGTTATAAAAGGCCATGTTCCCTGGCACACTTGCTCCTGGAGCTCAGGGCTGCCAGGCAACAAGCCCACTCCCCTGAAGCTGCCATGCTGTGAGTAAGCTCAAGCCACATGGTGCCCTGGTCCGTAGTATCAGAGAAGCAAAACGAAACCGAACAAAGCCCAGTATCCAGAGGAACTGTCTGGTGCCTGGATTCTGCTCCAGTCTGAGGAAATGGAGCTGAATAAGACCTAGATCTTGTCCTCAGATAACTGTTTTCTAATCAGATGCATAAGCCAGCCACAATCACATAAATGCCATGTGCCCCACCTGGGTGAGCAGGACCCCGTAGGAGCCAGAATGGGGCGTGTATTTGTTTTCCAGCACGGTCATACCAAACAGTCACAAACTGAGTGGCTTAAAACAACAGGAATTTATTGTCTCATGGTTCTGGAAGCCAGAACTCTGAAATCAAGGGCCATGCTCCCTCTGAAGGCTCCAGGGGAGGATCCTTCCTCGCCTCTTCCAGCTTCTAGTGGCTCCAGATGTTCTTTGGCTTGGGGCGACATCCCTCCCATCTCTGCCTCCGTCTCCACATGGCCGTCTGTTCTCTGTCCATGTGAAATCTTCCCCTGCTTTTCCTCTTATACGATGACTGTCACTTGGGGCCCACTGTAACCCCAAATGACCTCTTCATGAGATCCTTACCTTAATCTCAGCTGCAAAGACCCTTTTCCCAAACAAAGTCGCACTGACAGCTTCTAGTGGATGCACCATTTTGCGGGGGTGGGGAGTGCAGAGTGCATCCTTCCACTTACTACAGGAGGGAGAGGGGATGCTTCCTAGAGAGGATTCCTGAACCTGGTTGCTAGGGATGAGGCTGAGCTTAGAGAAGGAATTTAAAAGGGAGTGGAAACTCCTACACTGAAAAAAAAAAGTGATTTTGATTTTTAGAGACTGCCACCTAGTAAATGTGTTGGTCAAGAAAAGTTTCAGTTGTTCCAGTTCGTGCCTCTCCCACAAAGCACAGCTCTCAGACCTCTGCGGCCTTGACCTTCCGGGGTCTTTCTCTGACATTCTTGGCAAGACTGATGAGCTGGGAAGAGCACCTGGTGCAGGCATATGCAGGGCATCCCAGATCTGAAAGTGTTCTCGAGATCGTCTGCTGCCCAGTCCTGACTCCAAAAACAAATTCCTGTCACCTTAGCTCATTCTAGTTCTGCACAGCAGGTGGGGTGGGTATTGTTATCATCCCCATTTTGCAGATTGCACATCTGAGGCCCTGAGAGGAGAAGTAGCTTGCTCAGGTGACACAGCAAGTCTCCTGCTGCCCACACGTGGGCCTTGTGCTGTCACCTCCTCCCTGGCATTCCCTTCTGGATCCCTCCTGGGACTGTCCCAGGGAATGGACCAGTACGACTGGCTTAGGAAGTTCTAACTCAGGAGGCTAAGGGTGGGGTGGCTTTTGCCCTGGGGCCAAATCCAGTATGAGTTCAGGGTCTCAGGCAGAATCTTGGTGCTGGGCCTGGAGAATGGGCTTCCCCTGGGTTCTCTGGGCAGCTGAGGGTGGAAAGGGAGGCAGACTGACTGCTGTTAGGCCAGCCTGCCTGCCTGGGCTGTGATGAATGATGTGGTCTCTGGGGAGTAACCCCCGTGTGTGTGTGTGTGTGTGTGTGTGTGCGCGCGTGCGCGCACCCCAGACCTCAGCTAGATTATCCTGAAAACTGGGAGGGCGAATTCCCTGAGGGGCTAGGAAAAGTGGAGCAACAAGGAGGGTGTCCCTGTAGGGTGGAGCTGGAGGGCCTGGTGCATCAGGAAAGGTGTGAACAGACATCGGTAAATGTGTTCTCCTTTCCAGTAAGCAGTGTGGTGAAGAGCAAGGCTCGTAGTCAGAGTGAACCCAGATGTGGGTCTGTCACTGGCTGAAGTCTGTGACACTAGCATCACTTCCTCCCTTTACAATGGGAGTGATAGCAGTACCACTCCTGGAGGTTGTTGGAGATGCATGAGCTGATGCAGTGCAAGTGCTTGATACAGTGCTTGGGCTCTTATGTGCACCCAGTCAATTATTACTTATTACAAGGAAGTAAAACCAATATAAAGTATAATTGGATGTAGACATAAGGACCAACCAAAACCAGTGCAGAAACCTGCAGCCTAGAGGTTTCTGTGCCTTTGACCAACAAACATGACTCTGAACTTCCTTGTGGTCACATTAAAAAGGGAAATGTGATCAGCTGTAGACCATGGATGATCAAGAGCGAGAAAGCAACCCAGTTCCTCAAGAGAAGCAACATTGTTCCTTACCCTGAATCCTCCGGAGTATTTCTCATCTTTCTCACTGGGCAGAGAGCTTCACAAAGGGTACCCCAAGGGAGTCAGTGAGCAACATCATTGACTAGGAATTACACAGCACTGCAGGTGTGATTTCATGTGGTAACTGACTGCAGAGGTCTTGAGGAGGAGATGAAGGGAAATCTGTGAAGGTGGCTCAGAGAAGGCAGCTCTGTGGCAGGATCAGGAGTGTGACAAGGGTTTGGGCTATCAGGATTGAAGGTTGAGGCTTACAGAGGTCAGAGTGGTTGGGATGAGAGCTGATAATCCTCAGGGAAACAGGAGGAGCCTAAGAGCCTTTTCACTTGGGATCCTTGGAAGTCAGATTCTGGAGTCAGAGCTCCCTGCTGTGTGGCCCCAGGCAAGTGTATTCACCTCTCTGAACCTCAGTTTTCTTATCTGCAAATAGGAGTTATTTTTACAGGGCTATTATGGAGTCTTGCAAAGCACATACAGTGAGAGATCAAGCATATGTTAACTGTATGTATGTACATATTATGTACACTGGACCCTTGAACAAGTCAGGGGCTAGGGGAGCCAACTCACTTTACAGTCAATAATCCACATTTAATTTTTGACTCTCCCAAAACTTAACTACTGATAACCTCCTGTTGACCAGAAGTATTGTTACTAACATACACAACCAATTGACACGTTTTTATGTCGTATGTATTACATGCCATACTCATACCATCAAGTAAGCTAGAGAAAAAGAAAATGTGATTAAGAAAATCATGAGGAAGAGAGAATATATTTACTATTTATTGAGTGGAAGTGGGTCACCACAAAGGTCTTCATCCTCATTGTTTTCACATTGAGTAGGCTGAGGAACAGGAAGAGGAGGAATTGGTTTTGCTGTCTCAGGGGTGGCAGAGGCAGAAGAAAATTCACATATAAGTGGACCCATGCAGTTCAAACCTGTATTGTTCAAGGGTCAGCAGTATATATAGTGACACATACTTTTTTCATAAGCTTCCTGGTTGTGAAGAATTTAAGGAATTTGGGTAACTAGAATTTGACAGCTCTTTACAATTCACAATTGGCAAAGGCTTCATTGTCTTCACACGATTCTCCCAATAGCATGAGAGAGGTGTTCTTACCCCCACTTGAGACATTAGAGTTTAGAGAAGCAAAATCTTTACCTGTGTCCCTCTTTTTTTTTTTTTTTTTTTGAGACAGTCTCACTCTGTCGCCCAGGCTGGAGTGCAATGGTGTGATCTTGGCTCACCACAATCTCCACTCCTGTGTCCAAGCAATTCCCTTGCCTCAGCCTCCTGAGTAGCTGGGATTACAGGAACGTGTCACCATGCTCGGCTAATTTTTGTGTTTTTAGTAGAGACGAGGTTTCACCATGTTGCCCAGGCTGGTCTCAAACTCCTGGCCTCAAGTGATCCTCCCACCTGAGCCACCCAAAGTGCTGGGATTACAGGCATGAGCCACCGTGCCCGGCCTCTATGTCCCTTTCTGACCTGCCCTTGATCCCACAACTGGAGAGACAAGTGGGCAGGAACTCACTGGTCCTCTGGCTTCCTAGCCTCATCCCAGCATCCCAGGCAAAGACCATTTTAGAAGGGAGTTAAGAGTGGAAGCCTGAGAAATAATAACAACGACAAAAACAACGATATAGTGCTTATCCCATAAGGGGACCTGTTCCAAGCACTTAATCCTCACGACCATCTTCTTATGAGATAGGAGCTATTATTATCAAGCCCATTTTATAGATAAGACAACTGAGCTGCAAAGAAGGTAACTGACTTGCCAAGGTCACAGGGGAGTTCCTACAGATCCAGGATGTGGTTGCAGGCAGTCTGACTGGGCCCCAGAGTCTGCTCTTCCGCTTGGTTTGGGAGCAGAAATGTGCTCAGGACAGGAGGGATGTGTGTTAGGACAGAGCAGAGGCTCAAAGCAAACCCGTGACTTGTGCCTCCCTTACACTTCCAGAGAGAGAGAGGGGTCTTGGGGTGGAGGGGAATGCACCAACAGGGGACACGAATCCACTCAATTCCTGGAAGGATGAGGAGTCAGGGGTGGAAGGACAGACATGCCCGGAGGATGTCAGCGCCATTCTGTGCCAGCCCAGCCTGGCCCCAGGTCTAAGATGAAAAAACATGGCCTCTGACCCCAAGCTGCTCCCAGCCCAGTCAGAGAGCCCGACATGATGTCATCTGCTTCAGGCTGTATCTCTGCAGATGCTGTGCAAAGCACTCAGTCCTGAGTCTCAGACCCTCCTCGACCTCCTCTCGGGACTCACACACCCAGCCCACTGTCAATGAGGGAGGGGAAGGTCAGAGACGGGGAGTTGCCTGGCATGCCCTTCCTCCTTTCTGTGCCTTCCACCTTCTTAACTCAGACTTGTCCTTAAAACTCAACTCAGATGCCATTGGCCCCAGGAAGCTTCAGACTCCCAGGCTGGGTAACAGCCCCTCCTCCTCTGGGCTTCTGGGGGGCATTCTAGTCTTGCCCCAGCCTCAACACTGTCTCTTTGTCTTGTACCTGTGAGCTCCTTTTGGGAAGGGACCCTAGTAAGGCCATGTCCTCATCCCTGGTGCCTGCACAGTCTGGCACAGGGAATGTCAACTTTGTAATTTCTTCCAAAAAGAAGGTTGGTGATGGTCATCAATCTGAGCAGAACATGGTCTCAGGGGCAGTGTGGAGTGATGGTTAAGAGCCCAGGCTTTGCAGATGTGGTTCATATCCCAGCTCTTCCAGCCCCTGCCTGCATGCTTGGGCATGGGTCCTGATCTCTCTGAGCCCTGCTGTAGCCCCTCATGGGGTTAAAGTGAGACCATCTGGACTGAGGGCTCAGCATGGTCCCTGGCATACACAAGAGCTCAATATGCGTTCCCCACTACGTTCATGCACACCCGTCAGGTTTCCTCCAGTCATGGGAGGCCAGCTCCAGTGTCCCCATCTTCTCTCTGCATTCCAGTGCTACAGGAAACCCTTGGGGACCCCGTGGTGGGCACTACTGAAATATTGTCCCAGCATAGAGTGGGATGACACCCAAGCTTTGATTGTGAGCCCTTTGAGTGCAAAGCCCTCGATGGAATTTTCCAAGTGGCTTTTATTTAATAAAAGTAAAAGATGACTTTTACGTAATAAAATATAACCTTAAGCCCGTAAGGATCAGTAATGAATTTGTGTGCAGGAAGGGTGGAATTATTTATAATGAAGCATCGATTGGCAGTCTTGCCAAGCTGAAATATCTGGTTTGGAGCCCATTTGACAAGATGGGGAGATCTTGAGCGGCAGAAAAAAGTGCATGGGCTCTGGGGTATCAGAGCCCTGGTTTTAAATCCTTCTCATCCGTTGTGCACCTCTAGGCAATAATGCAATCACTAGTATTTATTGAGGGCTTACTATGTGCCAATACCAAGCTAAACGCTCCACATTCCTGATGCTTCTAGTTCTTATATTCACTCTGTGAAGTGAGAATTCCCATTTATTGACAAGAAAACTGAGATTCAGGGAAGAGAAATCACTTGCGCAAAGCCACACAGCTCGTAAGGGTCTGGGGTTAGGTATGAACCCTGCAGGCAATCACTGCCTCTAAGATCTTGCAAACTTGCAAACTCCTCAGAATATGTTTGTTCTTCTGTAGATTGGAAAAATACTCAGCCAGATTGTTATGGGGCTTGCTTGAAGTGCCACTTAAGTTGTCTGCACAGCGGAGGCTTGGTGGATATATTTGTGTCTGTCTTCACACCAGACTGCTGTGGCCTCAGAGCCTCCATCTCATTCATGGTTCCCATCGGACCCAGAGAAAGACCAGCGAGAATGATGCCTCTTTCTCTGAGCCTCAGTCTCCCTAATTCTTAACACAAAAGTCATAACACCTGCCTGGAAAAGTCCCCAGGAAGACTAAATAACAAGAAGGAATAAAAGTTCTTGCACATAGCAGGTACTCTGTGCGGATCTTCTTCTGTTTTCTCTGTGCTCACACTGCCTGAAACAGTATTTTTTGGGTCCTGCCCTGGTAGTGGATTTGGGTCCCAACCTGGTAGTGGATTGAGCCATCCATGCTCCTCCTCTGTGTCTTCCTTTACTCATGCCTGACTCCAGCTGTCAGCTAGGGATGTGCTGGGGGAGGGGAGTGGTTAGAATGAAGGGTCCAGCACTTGACCTGGGTAGAGTCAGTTGACCTAGGTTCAAGGGGCTCCATCCCTTTCTCGCTGCATAACCTTGGCTGAGTAACAGCCTTTCTGAACTTCTGCTTCCTTCTCTGTAAAATGGGAATAAGAATAAACAGATCTTATTTCTGGCTGGGTCCACTCAACCCTCTGGTTCTTAGACCCGGATCCAATTGCTGCTTTTTTTTTGTTTTCTTCCCTGCAGGTGTTTCTAGCTGTGTACTGGGACTGATTGGCTGAGGACTCACATTGGAGAGCTGCAGACAACACAACAGTGAATGGTGAGGAAACCTTGTGGTCTGAACTCCAAAGGGAACCAGTGATCACTGACAGGTTGCGTGCACAGAGGGATCACAACGAGGCTGTCCACTCGGTTTTAGAAGCATGTTGGAATCAAGTTCACAGCACCACGTACCTCTTCTTCATTGCACTTAGCATTATTGCAATGTTCCCATTATTTGAGGGACTTTTTGGTAAAAAATTGTCTCCCCCACTAGGCTCTAGAGGAAGAGAGGGCCCCAGGCAGGCAGAAAACATGGTTGTCAAAAGGATAGACTCTGAAGCTTGGATTCGAGTCACAGGTCTGCCTTTTCCTAGCTGTAGGACTTCAGGCAAGTGACATAAGCTCTCTGTGCCTCAGTTTCCTCATTTGTAAGATGAGGCTCATAACCTACCTACCTCACTGAGTTGTTGTGAAGATTAAGAGAGTATAGGATGCAATGCCCTTAGAATAGTGCCTGGCATGCAGGAGGTACTGAAGAGGTATTTGTTCAATAAATAAAATAGCAAAGAAGGAAATGGTTAAATCACAAAACTGGACTTGCTCAGAGTCAGGGAGAACATTGTTGGTCTTGCTGGTGTTGGTCAACCTCTTAAAGCCAGCTCTAGGGTTCCTCTAATGGTCCCTGTCTTCTCTTGCAGAGAATGGAGGATGAAGATTACAACACTTCCATCAGTTATGGTGATGAATACCCTGATTATTTAGACTCCATTGTGGTTTTGGAGGAGTTATCCCCCGTGGAAGCCAGGGTGACCAGGATCTTCCTGGTGGTGGTCTACAGCATCGTCTGCTTCCTCGGGATTCTGGGCAATGGTCTGGTGATCATCATTGCCACCTTCAAGATGAAGAAGACAGTGAACACAGTCTGGTTCCTCAACCTGGCAGTGGCAGATTTCCTGTTCAATGTCTTCCTCCCAATCCATATCGCCTATGCCGCCATGGACTACCACTGGGTTTTTGGGACAGCCATGTGCAAGATCAGCAACTTCCTTCTCATCCACAACATGTTCACCAGTGTCTTCCTGCTGACCGTCATCAGCTTCGACCGCTGCATCTCTGTGCTCCTCCCTGTCTGGTCCCAGAATCACCGCAGTGTTCGCCTGGCTTACATGGCTTGCATGGTCATCTGGGTCCTGGCTTTCTTCTTGAGTTCCCCATCTCTCGTCTTCCGGGACACAGCCAACCTGCATGGGAAAATATCCTGCTTCAACAACTTCAGCCTGTCCACACCTGGGTCTTCCTCGTGGCCCGCTCACTCCCAAATGGACCCTGTGGGGTATAGCCGGCACATGGTGGTGACTGTCACCCGCTTCCTCTGCGGCTTCCTGGTCCCAGTCCTTATCATCACAGCTTGCTACCTCACCATCGTCTGCAAACTGCAGCGCAACCGCCTGGCCAAGACCAAGAAGCCCTTCAAGATTATCGTGACCATCATCATTACCTTCTTCTTCTGCTGGTGCCCCTACCACACACTCAACCTCCTAGAGCTCCACCACACTGCCATGCCTGGCTCTGTCTTCAGCCTGGGTTTGCCACTGGCCACTGCCCTCGCCATTGCCAATAGCTGCATGAACCCCATTCTGTATGTTTTCATGGGTCAGGACTTCAAGAAGTTCAAGGTGGCCCTCTTCTCCCGCCTGGTCAATGCTCTAAGTGAAGACACAGGCCACTCTTCCTACCCCAGCCATAGAAGCTTTACCAAGATGTCATCAATGAATGAGAGGACTTCGATTAATGAGAGGGAGACCAGCATGCTTTGAGCCTCACCGGGGAACCCCTCAATGGGCCCTCTCAACCCAGGGACACCCAAGGATATGTCTTCTGAAGATCAAGGCAAGAACCTCTTTAGCATCCACCAATTCCCACTGCATTTTGCATGGGGATGAACAGTGTTTTATGCTGGGACTCAAGGGCCTGGAACCCCTTTCTCTTAGTAGACAGAACATGCTGTGTTCCACACAGCCTTGGACTAGCAATTTATGCTTCTTGGGAGACCAGCCTTAACTGACTCAAAGCAAAAAAGGAAGAATTCTCAAAAGCACTGCCATGAACTGGGATTGGCATAGGGCAGTGGGATTAAGCTGCCTACTGTGTGCACCCCAGAAATGACACTCTCCAAGGTCCATTCCTGGTGTGAGCAGTGGGGAGGTCAGAGCAAACCTGGTGTGATGCAGATCACACCTGGCTCTTGTATACCTATTATCAGTAGCTGGCCAGAAAACCCTACCTTCAAGTCACTGCTCTGTGTTAAAGTGTGTGGAAATGCATAGGTGACCTGGGAGAGGAAGGTGACATATCAGCCCATGAACTCCATAGGCCATGAATTTAGCTTTCGGATCAGCTAGGAAGACAGATAACCCATTCTGAGAGGTCATGTGGGCTCTCTGCAAGGGCAAGACAAGTGAGGGATGCAATGAGGACTTGAGATTTGGCAAAGAAGTGAGAAAGGAGAAAAGAACCTTCAAAGGATGCAGGCATGGAGGAGCTCACCCTAGAACATCGTAGGCTGATGGTGCTTTAGGCTGGAGCTATTTGGGGGGTCAGGGTGGTGCCAGCCCCTGATCTCACCTTGCCCCTCTTACCTGGGGGTGGGGTTGTGGCAGGCATCTTCACCAGCAGCTCTCACCCCATCACAGGGATTTTTTTCTGCCTTTCCTAATCCACTCAGCTCTGGCTGGAGGTGCTTAGAATAAAACGCTGGTGGTGGGGCTTCTTATTCTGGTTAATTTCCTCAATGCCTTTGGAGACGGGTCCAAAATGCAGTTTGGGAAGCAACTCCGGAGAGTCCCCTGGGAAGAAGAGTATGTCCGAGGAGTTAGTCACTTGAAACAGAGTCTGGAGCTGGACTCCTTGAACTGTATTTCTGAGCTGCAGACACCAAATACCTCCTGGATATGGGTGCCTGGCATGGCTTTTCTCATCTAATACTGACACGTCCCTGTGAAACAGAGTGTCATTGCCCCATTTACAAATGACATAGCTGAGGCCCAGAGGGGGAAAGTAACTTGCACAACATCACACAGCTAATCAGTGGCAGAGTTAAGATCTGAACCTGGCTCTGTCTGGCTCCAGAAACTGTTCTTCGAGTTGGAATTTATCTGTGGAGATTATTCTAGTATATTGATAACCTACATTTATTTAGCACTTTTCATATTATGCACTTTATGTATGTTTTCTCATTTAATCATTACAGCAACCCTAAGTTAGGTACGGTTATAACTTCCCTTTTACATAGGAGGAATCTGAGGCTAAGAGAGGTTAAGTAACTTGCCCAAAGGTACCCAGCTAGTCTCTGCCAGAGCTGGGATTTGAACTTCAGTTTGCTTGACTCAAATGAAGCTGCAGATTTGGGAAGGACCTAAAAAGCTTGGAGATTTTTACCATAAATATTGATTCTTCTGCAAATGAATATGAACATCTTAATGGCCTTTAAGAAACTTTGCAAATAGTTTTCAAAAATGATGCAATATGGCAGAGAAAATGCACTTGGCTTCCAGCTCCTTCAACGGCAATTAACAGCCTCCTACCATGGCTCCCACCTCCTGTGTCTCCGGAGAGCAAGGCAATGGGGAGGGAAGGCTGGCAGGAGGCAGTCCCTTGTGGGCCCGAGGCCCTTTGGCTCCTAAGTGTCCACATTCTGTTCTCTTCCAAGTCCCTTCATTGTTAAGTTGATTCTCCAACAAGATGCAACGAACAGATGCAATGTCTACCCTGCGCTGGGCGAGTTCCCGAGGCCGCAGGCTGTTTGGAATCACACTTCATTAAGAGACAAACTGTTCCTTCTCTTATTGTGCCTTAATGCCTATGACAAGGAAGCTCTGAATTGTCCCCAAGCTGGAGTCTCTGAATGCTTTCAAGAGTTTGAACATAGACGGTTTGAGAGCAAAAAGGGAGCTTTAAATATTGCTCAGTGGCCCCCATTTCCCCCCCTTCCCACATTTACTGAGGCACGAGATGGGATGGGCTGTGTCCCAGGTCACAGCAGCAGTCATCAGTGACTTGGGCCTCCTGGCTCCTAGGATGCTGCTTTTCCTGGGCTTCTGGCAGTTCAGGCCAGGCTGGGGGAGCCAGGAATTCATGTTGTCATTGGAAAAGCTGATAAACAGAAGCACAATTCATACCAGCTGTTTTCCTCCTTAGAGTCTGGCCTCCTCTTTCTGGCTGCTCTGCTGGTCTTCCTGTTCTGACTTAGGTTCCTGTCAAGTACTTAAATGCAGCCTTAACGTCCCATACAGTCTTGTCCCCACAGCTTCACGTGAGCATCTCCATGGGTCATGCATATATCATCCCTGCAGTGTGCAAAGTGTGCTCACCTGCATTGCTGCACAGGCAACCAACACACTTAGTGCCCAGAGCCTTCTCTCTGGGCCCAGGACTCAGCTATGGGGCCTTACTTAGTCCTGCCTCCTGAGTGGGGTTGGTGGGCTGAGGGATTGTGAGGACAAGAGGTAGAGGGAAAAGAAAAGAAGACAGTGTTCGAGGTTAGGGGAGGGACAGAAGAGGGGACAGAAATGTCCCAGAGCATGATGATGAAGGAAAGGGATCTGACATTCATGAAGTACCTATGATGGTTCAGGTGCAAACATCGAAACCTCAAATTGGCCCTGGCAGATGGGGACATCATAGCAAGGTGGGGGCGGGGGTGCAGAAAGTGAGTTTCTGTTTCAAGAGCAGACTTCAGTAGTTCAGAGTTGCACAGTTAGTGAGGTATGGAGCTGGGCTTTGAATCAGGCCAACTGCCTGCATGCCCAACTTCTTCAGCCCTTGAAAGGAGAGGTTGGGGGGAAGAAGAAGGAAAAGGAGGAGGAAGAAAGAAAGAGAGAAGAGGAGAGGAATGGAAGTCAAAAGAGAGGGAGGAATTGGATTTCAGAACCATCTCCAGCTGACCCTTGAGCCAGCAAGGACAGGGAGCAGGGAAGAGCAAGAACATGAAGGGCCTGAGGCACCAGGATGCCTTTGCCAGCCTTAGATAATTCCCAGGTCACTCAGAGCCCTGCAGGTTCTTGGGGTCCCCCTCCAGAAAAGAGGCACGGAGATTCTGGCAGCGAGGTTCAGAAGGGGTGAGGAAACTGGGCACTGACAAAGGGAAGGGATTGGCTCAAATTCGAACCCAGAGTCAGCTCTGGTGGGATTGAGAGCCTGGATGGGTGGGAGAAGATAGAATCCAATCGTGAGACCCGTAAGGGACCTTCAAACTCATCTTGCCCAGATATCTCCCATTTCACAGATGAGGGAACTGAGGTTTTGAGAGCTTCCCTTGAGGATTCTGCAAAACGAGGTGGTGTTTGGTTTGGATGGAAGTGGTTGGTGATTCCTCAACTCCTGCCCTGCCACGATCTCTTGTTCCTCCTTAACATGTTATGCTCTTGCTGGGGCTGGGATGCCCTAGGCCCATGGTTACCAAATCCTGGGTTTGGAAAATTGCTGCTGGGTTTGGTATCTAGGACCACAGAGGAATCTACTATTTCTACTGTGAAATAATTCAGCATGGGTTCTGCTTACTTCCCCCCTTTGAGGACACAGTTTCTCTCGAATAAAGAGACTGAAGCGAGAGTGTGTGGCTCAGTTCTGGAGGTTCCTGCCTTCACCTCCCTGTTGCCTTCTCCACTTACTTCACAGAGCAGCAGCTGAGGCTCAGAGAGGTGACGCGGCCAGTGCAAAGTCACAGAGCTATGTTGTGGGCAGCAGGAGAAGCCCTGAAGTCCCCCAACTGCCATTCGCAAACCTTTGAGCTCCAAGAAATTTGCATTTCGAAAAAAGTTATTTTCACTTATTTGACTTTTCTAGCAACTGAGGATGTGAAAGTGGTAGTTACTCACCCAAGATAATATAGCAAACCATAGCAGATAAGGGACAAAAACCAGGCCTCCTCATGGCCAGGTCTAGACTCTTTGGCACTGCATCAAGTGACCCAAGGACAGATGCTCCTGTGATACATTCATCCATTCATCTTTTCACCAACCCATTCACCCTAACATCCACCCACCTGTCCACCCACCCATTCACTCCATTCACCTATCCACCCATTCATCTACCCATCCACCCATTCACCCCAAGATCCACCCAGCCATCCACTCACCCATTCATCCCAATATCCACTCACACATCTACCATCCATTCCCTTTAATATCCACCACCCATCCACCCACCCATTCATCCCAATATCCACTCACACATCTACCATCCATTAACTTTAATATCCACCACACATCCACCCACCCATTCACCCACTCATTCACCCCAATATCCACTCACACATCCACCCACCCATTATCCCAAGATCAACTCACCCATCCACCCCAACGTCCACTCATCCACCCACTTACCCACTGACTCCGACATCCACTCACCCAGCCATTCATCTCAACATCCACCTAGCCATCCATCCACTCACCCATTCACTTATATAACCATCTACCCACCCATTCATCCATTCCATTAAAATGCACTTAACACCTCCTTTTTGCCTAATTCTGTGGTAGGCACTGAATATAGACAGATGATCAAGACATACACAGTTCCTGTCCTTCTGAGCTCATTCATTGATGTATGGGACAGACAGCCAATGATCAAAATTATACACTTCCCCCAATGGAAAACAACCCCAGTAAATGTTACACGCACATACACACGTGCATGCGCGCACACACACACACACACACATTATAGAGAGAGAGTCTCTGTTGACCAGCTGGAGTGCTATGGCATGATCATAGCTCACTTTAGCCTTGACCTCAGATCTGCATGCTGGAACAACGCCCCTAGCTGCTCTGGTGAGGACAGGTTGGAGAGGGGCAGCGGGGGAAGCCTGGAGGCTGCTGAAGCCTCAGATGAGCCATGGTGGAATCTGGACTGAGTAAACAGAGGTGATGCTGGAGAGAAATGGACTATTGGAAAGATATTTAAAAGCTACCCAAGTTTTCTCAGGGGAGTGGTTAGTGGGAAACCAACCCAGGGCCCATTTCTGCTGCACAGAGGCCTCTGTGCATTGCTTTATTGTCAGAAATTAATTGTAAATATTATTCAAATGTACCTCCCAATGCACAATTACATTTCTCAGGGGAGCCCTCTAAGCACATAATAAAGCCCTATAAATAATACATATATTAACCTAAGAGGAACAGAGGCATATTAAGCTGCAATTGCAGGTTGTGCTGTGGGGACTTTATACAGATGAGATGCCAAGCACTTGGACTTGGGGTTGAATCTTGGAGATCACCTGAGTTCTGTCCTGGGGAATCTTCCAGAAGTCTCTTCCCCTGGGATATGCAGATACCCCCAGACAAGTCAGGAAGCTACTGCTCTAGATATCTAGACAATAGACAGGTGGGGGCAAGATGACAGTTGGTAAGGGAGGAAGAAGCACAGGTCTATACAACACTTCCCTTGTATAGGAAGATGAAGAAACAGCAACAGCAGTAATAATAGCAAATATTAACGGAGCCTTGTCTAAGTTTTGGGCAAGCTTTCCAGTTTCATTATCTCATTGAATCCTTGAAACAAGGATTCCATGGTAGGGGCTATTGCTATCTCCATACACAAGTGAAGAGATTGAGGTTCAGAGAGGTGAAGTGACTTTGCCCGATGCCACACAGCTGGTAAGTGACAGAGCTGGGATTCGAATCCCAGTATGTTTACCTCAAAAGCTCCTGCTGTTTTCCCCAGAAATGTGCAAATGCAAAGTGTCCTCTGTAGAGACCCTTCCCTGGAGACAGGAGGAGGACAAGCACATATTCTCTCTCCCATGTCAAATTTTGAGGATGTGGGAGTGGGGGAGTCTGAGGAATTGCTTTTACCTTGAGAGGAGGAAATTGCATTTGATTGGGCTTGTCACTTTCTCACAACCCTGAGACTCTTAGGGTTTTTGAGTTTGGAAAAGACTCTACTTCCTCAAGTTTGTCCCTTCCCATTCCTCCATTTCACAGATGGTGAAACTGAGGCCTGTTTTCAAATACGATGGAGACCACCTGCCTCACTGACTGCCGGGAGATGAGAGGTGTGTGAAAATGCTCATCTGAGTCACTCTTAAAACACCATCACCCCAGAGACCGGAGCATTCACCAAGCCACCCTGCTTCACTTCTTAGTTTATTGACAAGGGCTTTGGTGCTAATCTGCTGTAAAAGATTTCTGCCCAGGGTCTGGGCTCCCCTGAGGAGTTTCCAGCAGAATCCTGGCTGAAGGGGAGGCGGGAGATCTTGGCAAAAACTGCTGTAGGGCAGACATGCTTTGTTTGGGGGCATAAATGTTACTTTTAAAGATTGTGCTGAATATGAGTGAGGGATGCTCCCCATCTTGACCTAGATAGTGGTTACACAGGGTAAGGGGTGGGGAGTGGGGGTTCATCTGTAAAATCCCAATTATCTGTACATTGAAGATAAATACATTTCACTGTAGTAAGTTATGCCTCAGCAAAAGTCTTTGTAAAAATAAAATAATGCATGATGTCTGCAGAAATGAGTTCCCACCTCCACTGGTACAGGTAGTGGCAGGACAGAACCAGGTCTGAGGGTTTGTCCCTGATTCAAGAGAGCGTTTTAGAGGGCAGTGGCTCCTGCAGCGTCCATCCAAAGTGGCAGAGTTTCAGGAAGGACTAAGCCCTCCTGGGGGCCTCCCTGGCCTCACCACCTGACTCAAAGGGCCTTTGATGATTATGACACGGGGTCAGGTAGGCTCAGGAATCAGACTGCAAGGGTTTGAATCCAAGCTCTACTATCTACGTCAGCTAAGGGCAGGGTTAGAATTAGGCTCTGTGACCTTGGGCAAGCTATTCAATGCCTCTGAAGCTTCAGTTTTCTCCTCTGTATGATAAAGGGCATGAAAGGTTTGCAGCTCTCAGGGTTGCTGTGAAGATTCAATGAGACTGCCGCACTTTAGCGTTTAGCAGGTGCCAGGCTCTTTCATCTGAACATGCACTGGCCTCCTCTCTGGCCTCCCCACTTCTGTCTTTGCTCCCTCAACCCACACTGTAGGAAGCAGCCAGAGTGAGCTTTTATCACAGAATACAGTCATCCAGAGCCCTTACTATGGCATCAAAACCCCTATGGGATCTGCTACCACCTCCTTCTCTCAGTTCATCTCATGCTGCTTTCCAGCTAGGTGATCCTTTCTGCCTCTCACAAGCAAAACAAAACAAACAGATCAACAGCAACAACACACCAAGATTGGTCCCACCTCAGGCCCTTGCACTTGCTGTTCCTGCTGCTCCTGGACCCACTTGCCTCTTCCTTTTGCATAACTGATTTGTCTGCCTCCTTCTGGTCTCAGTCCAGATGCCATCTCCTTAGACAGGCCATGCTAAGGTAGCCTCCATCCCCGCTCGCTGCCTATCAGATCCCTTTTTTTGTATTAGTGTTTTCTTTATATTAGTTACTGCCATCTGAAATCATGTTATCATGTGTATATTTAGTGGCCTTAAGTCTGGCCCCTACTCGGATACAGCAAGATGGCAATGACTTTGGCTATCTTATTGTATCCCCAGCAGTGCTTAGCCCAGAAAAGCTGCTCATAACTTCTGGTTGAACGAATGAAGACATAACCATAAGCTGACATTATTTTTGCCATCATCATCATCACTGAGTTTCATGACAATCACTTTTATAACACACCATTTCCAAAGTATTTTCACATTTTTTTCCTGTCTCACTGAAACTTGGGGAGAGTGGGATTTTTCCTCATTTCACCAACGTGGAAACTGAGGTCACAGGTCACTTAGTTCAGAAGCGGAGGAGCCACAGTTCTTTACTTGTGCTATTAAGAGTAATCACAGGCTGGGCGCAGTGGCTCATGCCTGCAATCCCAGTACTTTGGGAGGCTGAGACGGGCAGATTGTCTGAGGCCAGGAGTTCTAGAGCAGCCTGGGCAACATGGAGAAACCCTGTCTCTATTAAAAATACAAAAAAAATTAGCGGAGCATAGTGGCACATGCCTGTAATCCCAGCTACTTGGGAGGCTGAGACACAAGAATCGCTTGAACTTGGGAGGCATAGGTTGTAGTGAGCCGAGATCGCATTACTGTACTCCAGCCTGGGCAGCAGAGTGAGATCATGTCTCAAAAAAAAAAAAAAAAAAAATTTATATATATATATATATATAAAGCGTAATCACAGACAAAGGAGGTTTCCATTAAGTGCTTCCACCTCCCTTGGCCTTTTCTTTTCCCTGTTGTCTGAATTATTACAGTCCGAAAATAAGGAACCAGATGCCTCCCTCCTCCTCATATTGTTTTGTAGTTCTTTTCCGGACCAGGGTTCTGTTAAGGGTTTGGCTGGTACCACCGTGACCACAAACTTCCTGTGTTTATCCCTTCACTTAGAAATCATAGAGTAATCAACTGGGTGTTAAGGTCTGTGCTGGGCACTGGATGACGCTAAGACACCAATGCATGGCCAAATCCCTGGGGCCGCCGTGGGACCCAGACGCCTAACACAGAAAGAGGCAGATCCAGGATATCTTTGCCTGGTTTCCACTTTTGCAGATGTTTGCCACCTTCAGAGCAATATGGGATGACTGAACAAGTCTCCAGTTTGCCTCCAGATGTTGGGACTGGTTGTGGAGCCAGAGCACACAGAGGGAGGTGGAATGGAGGCTCTCAGCCTTGTCTGGTGGCAGATGATGGCCTGGTTGATGGCAGGCAGTTTACAATGCCCAGCCCACTGCCTGGGCACCAGTGCCTGACTGGGAAGGATTGACTTGTGATGGGATTTTAGGGATGGTGACAGGCAGCCAGAGGGAACTCCACAGTGGTCAACCTATTTCACCCTCATCAGAAGCTTGAATGGTAAAACCACCTTGTCTTCAGAAACGAAGAAATGCTGGGTCAGCTGAAATTCGAGCCCTCACTGTCAGAGAAGCTAAGCAGAAACATCTCTGAGGTGGGGACGGGGTACAAACTTCAGACAAAGATCTCGGTCAGGACAACCCTGCCAAGAAGGCTGCGCATGAAGCCTCAGATCAGAAACTGGATGGAGTGGATGTATCCAGGCACATTCTACTACAGCTTTGAAAACAGATCCATCCTCTCAGGTTGGAACACCACCTGGCTGTGCCACAAAGTGAAAACCAAGAAGGACCCCTCAAAGCTCCCTTTGGACACAAGGATCTTTGGAGGCCAGGTCTATCAAACTTAACACCACCCAGAGATGAGATTCCTAGATTGGTTCTGCAACTGAAGGCTGCATCGTGACCAGGACTACCTGGTCATCTGGTACGTCTCTTGGAGTCCCTGCCTAGAGTATGCAGAGAAAGTGGCAGAGTTCCTGGCCAAGAATGGCAAGGTCTCCCTGACCATCTTCGTTGCCCACCTCTACTACTTCTGGGAACCAGATTACCAAGAGGAGCTTCACAGATGGTGTCAGAAAAAACAGTCCACATGCCAGCATGACAATCATGAACTATGATGAATTTCAACACTGTTGGGACAAATTTGTGTACAACCAAAGAATGCTATTTGATCCTTGGAAGCAACTGAATACAAATTATGCATTACTGCACAGTATGCTGGGGGAGATTCCCAGACACCTGATGGATCCTGACACATTCACTTACAACTTTACCAATGACCCTTCAGTCTCTGGACACCACCAGACCTACCTGTGCTTCAAGGTGGAGTGCCATGACAATGACACCTGGGTCCCTCTGGACCAGCACAAGGTCATCCTACCTAACCAGGCTTTGAATAATCTCAGTTGCTATTAAGATTTCCATGCAGAGCAGTACTTCCTGTACCTGATTTCCTTTTGGAAGCTGGACCGGGCTCAGTGCTACAGGGTCACCTCGTTCATCTCCTGGAGTACCTGCTTCAGCTGTGTCCAGCAAGTGGCTACATTTCATTGGGAGAACAGATGTGTGAGCCTGCACATCTTCGTTGCCCGCATCTATAATTACCTCCCAGGATATGAGGGGCTGTGCATGCTGCAGAGGGCTGGGACCCAAATCTCCATCATGACCTCTGGAAGTTTAGGCACTGCTGGGTCACCTTTGTGGACCACCAGGGACATCCCTTCCAGCCCTGGGATGGACTAGATGAACATAGTCAAGTCCTAAGTGGGAGGCTGCAGGCCATTCTCCAGAATCAGGAAAACCATAGGATGGACCTCAGCCTCTAAAGAAGGCAGAAAACTTGTGTTGAGCAGCAGAATGGAAATATTCTGTCAAGTAATGCAAACAGGCCATTCATCAATATCTCCGGCTGATCAGTGGACACTAGCAAAGCAATGAGCTCCTGACAAGTAGTTTTTTTTTTTTTTTTTTTTTTTTTTTTGAGGTGGAGTCTCGCGCTATCGTCTGGGCTGGAGTGCAGTGGCACGACCTTCACTCACTGCAACCTCCGCCTCCCAGGTTCAAGCAATTCTCCTGCCTCAGCCTCCTGAGTAGCTGGTATTACAGGTGCCCACCACCATGCCTGGCTAATTTTTCATATTTTTAGTAGAGACAGGGTTTCACTATGTTGGCCAGGCTTGTCTGGAATGCTTGTCCTTATGATCCACCCACCTCGGCCTCCCAAAGTGCTGGGATTACAAGCTTGGGCCACTGCGCCTGGCTGACAAGTAGATTTAATAAAAATCAGAGTGAATTACTTTTAATAAAAAATTTATACCATGTTTCAAGGATACAGTAGTTAAGATTATGGTCAATACACACAGAAAGTTTTCAAATTTACTAATCCAGTGACCATCTGATTTTTTATGTAGAAGAATAAAATGAAATACTAAATAAAAAAAAAAAACTTCTAAAATTTGGTGAAGGCAGGGCTTTGCAATGCCAAAGAAACTTTTTTCCCCCTTGAAACATGGTCTCGCTCTTGAGCCCAGGCTGGAGTGCAGTGGTGCAGTCATGGCTCACTGCAGCCTTGAGCTCCTGGGCTCAAGTGCTCTCCCCACCTCAAACTCCTAAGTAGCTGGGACTACACGTGTGTACCGCCATGGCTAGCTAACCACAGAAACTTTCATCTGTTTATTCTTTCTTTAGGCACCATTAATACCTAAGGCAGGTAGAATGGGTCCCAGAAAGACACAGTTGGTAATGGCTGATTGTTGGCTTCAGTCATTGCCTGCAGATCAGGTGGTACAGGATGTCTTAAGGTGATAAGAGGTGAGGGTGCATGAAGAATAATAGGCACAGGGAAGAGAGAAGAAGAGCAAGGTACCAGATAAAATACCGGCCAAGCACAGATGAATGTCTTCAAGGAGCTCTTATATTTATCTGCACAATGTAAATACCCTTACTATTTCAGGATGGCGGCTGGTCTGCTCAGTAACACACATGTTCCAAATAAAGATTTTGCATAAAAGTTAAAAAAAAAAAAAAAGAAAGAAACGAAGAAGAGAAGAAGTGAAGTTCAGTAGGAACAAGTAAGCTTCCCAGAACCACACAGAATCTACACATTGATTTGTATTGAGCATTTGCTATATGGCAGACAATATGCTAGGCTCTGGAGATATAGCTGCAGATGCCATCCTGACCTTCATGAATCTTACAATGTATTGGCATGCAGCAGAGCTGGGATTTGAACCTATGGCTGTATAACCGTGTGGTTTATACTCTTTTACTACATATTCTTGCTAAGTTAAATAAATTAGATACAGAGGAATTAGGACAGAACAAAGAGAAAGACTTCATGTTATAAAGCCTTGAATCTGTCAGGAGTTAGAGAAGACTCATATTTTGGCTAGGGATTGCTGAGTCGAGATTGATTCTGGGTTTTATGATGCACCTGTCAGTAACTTCTCCCCCATCCCTGAATTCTCAAAACAGAAAAGTGATCTAATCCAAAAGCTTTTCCCTCCTTTGAAAAAGCAGCAAAAGATGATGCTGCTTAATCCAAGTGAATGGCATGCCAAAGGTGAAGTTGCAGGAACCAAGGCGGGTTAAAGGATAAAGAAACAGAGAATGGGTGGAGGCTCCCTAGCTTCTTCCATTCTCCCCAAAGGGATGATTGGTTTTGCAGTTTATTAGAATCTGAAATGTCACCATTTTCTGATTCCTGAATTCCTTGGGCATACCATCCTTTCATAAACCTCATCTCGGTCTCCTGGCCACAGAATCCTCACAGATGTAGACAGATCTATGGAAACAGTTGGTTCAATCTTAACATGTCAGAGATAAAAGGCCCTATAATCAGTATTGTCAAGCCCATCCCAGGATCTTTGATGAAAAATTAGTCTCACAATACATTAGTAGTGAGACATGGCAAAAACTTGGATGTGTCCATGCCCAGCCCCTGTTTCCCACTCCACGATGTGATTCTCCATTTCATTCAACTGCTCAGTCATCTTCTTACATTTTGGTTTAGACACATTAATCTCTGTAAACTTGAGAAGCAGAGAAACAGAAAATTAGTATATCTTTAAAGGCTAGGAATATACATTATACAAATAAAACTCTTGATACCCTATGCTAGTTAACATTTATCTTAGGAATCACAGTTTGAAATAAACCAAGAAAAGTTTGGAAGAAATAAGATTATCTCAGTTAGAATGCATTGGACTGAAAGTAAGAGGGACCTCATTCAACATGGTAGAATCTATAGGAAAAGTGCATTCATTTGCATACTAAGAATGCCTGGAGGTTGAGAACTTAGCAGCTGAATATTGGCATGAACCCAGAGTGTTTTCTTCTGTTTGCTCTGTCTTCAGAGGATTGGCTTTGTCCCCAAAATGACATATCTCCTGGTCAAAAGATGGCATTCACAGTATCAGATATTGCAGCTGCCCATGGCATCAAGCAGAAGAGCCATTATTTCAGAATGTTGCAAGGAAACCTGCCCCCCCCCAACTCCCTAGCAGAACTCCCCTCACACCTCTTTGGCCAGAACTGGGTCACATGGTTACTGGCAAACCAACTGCTGATAAGGAAAGAAGATTGGCTTAGACCAATCAGGATCCACCCAGGGGACACATGAGAAAGAAGTGGACTTTCAGATAAGATCAGGGTTTCATTTACGTGGAAGAAGGGGAATGGGTTAGGGATAGGTACTGAGTGGTGTCTCCTACAGAGGAGACAGGAGACATTTAAAAAAATAATGACCAACCTGTTCAGGCCAGGGATTCACATTTTTGTTAGGATAAAACATAAATTATTGGATCTGAGCAAAATTATGGTGCTTGGTGGGGTGGGCTCTCCTAAAAAGTAAGAACTTATTTCTCAGAAAATCAGAATGCCTTACCCCCTGAGAGTAATAATTTTTCTCTTTTCTTTATATTAGCTCATCATATTTGGCAAAAAATTAGTATATATAAACCAGCAAAAAGAGAAACAAAGAGAGAAAGAGAAGAAAGAAAGAAAGAAAGAGAAAGAAAGAAAGAGAAAGAAAGAAGAGAAAGAAGGGAGGAAGGGAGGGAGAGAGAAAAGGAAGGAAGGAATGAAGGAAGGAAAAGAAAGAGAAAGAGATAAAAGGGTAAGAAAGAAAGAAAGAAAGAGAATGTGAAAGAAAGAAAGAAAGGGAGAAAGATTAAAGGAAACCTAACTATGAACCCAGGAATAAGTACTATTATCATTTTCGTTTATAATCTAAAGTCTAGTTTATATGTCTATATCTTTTAATATCTATCTGTCTAGTAAAAAAGATACCTTGTTTTATAACATTTTTATTCATTTGAAAAAATCAATTCACTAAATGTTCCTCTATGCAGGTTTGGTTATTCAAGCGATTGCCTAATAGACATAGTAGGAATTTTGCAATTTATCTGGCCAATCCCCTATTGATGGACACTTAGGTTAGTTCCTTTTGATTATTGTTGTTGTTGTTGTAATTCCTTGATGGATTCTTGCTCCAGTACAGCTGAGTTTCTGAGGCCCCACGCTTCAGCCCTGGGAAGCCAGCACATTTAACTAACCCAGGCTTTCTGCACACTAGCCCAGCCTCTGGGTCCCTCCCTCCCTCTTAGAGCAGAGGGAAGAGCTCTCTGGAACCTTTAAGAAGAGGTCAGCCAGCTTGGAAAAGAGGGGTTGGTAGGCAGGCAGTGATCACATGCACAGGCTCTGGAATCAAGCCACTATAATTGGGTAAATAATTCTCCCTCTTTGAACCTCAGTTTTCCCATTTGTAAGACTGGGAGTGTAATACAAACATTTCGTGGGGTTGCATGAGGATTCTGCAAAATAATCCATTTATAGAGTCTGTCATGCGGTCGGGAAAACTATATGATTAAAAAGTTGCTAACTCTATGGGAGGCCAAGGTGGGAGGATCACTTAAGCCCAGGAGTTTCAGACCAGCCTGGGCAATGTAGCGAGACCTTGTCTCCACAAAAAAAGAAAAAAAAAAAAAGAAAAAGAAAAAAAAAAAAGAAATAAATTGCTAGCTCTTGCTGTTGTAATGTTTTATTCCTTTTTTTTTCTTTCAAAAACTGAAGCTACAAGATTGCATTTGCTTTGTTATCTCTGGGGGGCCATATCTAATCCAGGCCATTGATTCAGGAGACTGCACAAATCTGCCTAAATTATGTATTTGGGTTGCATGTTTAATGCTTGCTTCAATTTGGTTGTGTGAAGAAAATGTATTTTATTTGTCTGTAGCTGATCTGGTCTTCTCTTCCCTCTCTGACACACACTCTACACTGTCAAAAAAAAAAAAAAAAAAAAAAAAGGAAGTTAAAAAAATTAAGCTATACCCCTGTTATGAGTTGAATTGTATCTCCTGTCTCCCAGTTTATATGTTCATAGCCTAACTCTCAATACATCACAGTGTGACTTTCTTTGGAGACAGAGTCTTCATGGAAAGAATCAACTTAAAATGAGGTCATTGAGTTGAGCCCTGATTCCACTATGACTGATGGTTTTATAAGAAGAGGATATTTTGGGCACAGTCACGTACAGAGAGAAGATGGCATGACAAGACACAGAGAGAAGATGGCCACTTTCAACCCAAGGAGAGAGGTCTGGGACAAATCTCTTATTGTCCTCAGAAGGAACCAGTCCTGCTAACAGCTTGATCTCAGACTTGCAGCCTGCAGAACTGTAACAATAAATTTCCATTGTTTAAGCCACCCAGTTTGTGGCACTTTGATATAGCAGCCCTAGCAAACTGATACAACCCAGTTTTAAAATATTTGTCCTAATGATAGTTTTATAAGTTCCTGAGGCAAATCTCCTATGGATAAACATATGCCTCATCTCTGAAACTCTGCCCTCCTCAATTTTCTCCTGCGGAGGCTTTGGGCATATGGAAGGTAGGTATGGTTTGATGGTCCTAGGAGAGTATGGAGGAGTGAGGGGCAACTAGGGTCCTTTGTTCTCCCCTGTGCTGCTTGCCATGCCACAGGTGGTAGAACACAGTGGATGGAGGGAGCTTACTCTGGGCTTGACCAACAAGCTTCCATTGGGCTTCCCTATGTGTAAACCCTGTCATTCAAGGCTCCCCTGCCTTACCCTTTGTCTTAGTCCTTTTTCTGTTGCTATAACAGAATACCCAAGACTGGACAATTTATAATGAACAAAAATTTATTTAGCTCATGATTCTGGAGGCTGGGAAGTTGAAGAGCATGGCATTGGCATCTGGCATGGGTCATCCCATGGTGGAAGGGCAGAAGGAAGAAGTGAACACAAAAGACAGAGAGGCACCAGGGGCTGGACTGGTTTTATAATAACACTGCCTCTATAACTTATCTGCTCCATCAATAAGGGCATGAATCCATTCATGAAAGCTCTACTCTCATGTCCCAATCATCTTTTATTAGATCCCATCTCCCGACACTGTTGGATTAAGTTTCCCACATATACACTTTTGGGGGACACACTGAAGCCATAGCACCCTCCATCCAGCTTTGATTGAGATGATGCATCCCAGCAGGGTGGGCATGGTTGCTTGAAGATCACCCATTCCTGTCCCATGGCTGCCCTGCTGACTGTCAACCCCATATCCATGTCATGTGAAAACTGAAGGGGCCCAAGAAAGCCAATGAAGTGGGGATGTGATCCAGAGAGCCTCTCCTGCCCTCTGTGCACCTGGAACAAAGGGAGAGGGAAAACCAAGCAAGCACAGCTGGCCAATCTGCTCTTCTGCTCCTGAATCCCCTTCCTCTTATTCTTTCACTACCCTGGGTTCTGGAAAAGGGTCAGCTTTTCTCTGCATCTCCCTTTGTAACATTCTCCTACCATCTAATGGTAAGTTCCAAAGTTATAGATGGAAGGCAGTCAGTTCCTCACTCTGGCAGAATCCAGAAGCCAAGCCTTTCTGGCTCAGCTGTCATGTGTCAAAGAAAGAGAATAAAAGCTGGAAAATCCTCCCTCAAGGCAATAGCATGGCTTCAGTTGATAGCCTTGCTGCACAGTTCTATTTTGCATGTCAGAAACAGAATATCACATCATTCGTTCTCTTATATAACAAATCTTATTTTCCTCCCATACGCATGAACTCTGGGGGCCAGTTGGACAAGATCATGCACTTGAAACTATACGAGTTCCTTCATAATTTCCAGAAGAGTCATCAGATACAATTTTTAAAAATTCTTTCTGCTATTCCCAACAGGCTTTGGATCTTAAATGCTAGAATAAAAAGTCAAATGATCATTATTAAGATAATTATCAAAAATTCTTCAATCTTTATTAACAATTATTCCACCTTTCACAGAGGAGGAAATGGAGGCTCAGAGAGATGACATCACTTGCTCAAGGTGGCCCAGCTGGTGAGATAACACGAAGGAGAGCATTGAACACAGCTTCGTCTGACTTCCAGATATTGATTGTTGCAACACAAAGAATCTCATCCATGGACAGCCTGGTATTGCTGTACTCAGGTTCCTGTTTAGTTGCACACAATTTTTCTGCTCACTTATGCGGAGTTGCTTACTAGACTTCTGAGAACCTGGGGACTGGCCAGGGACAGAATTGGAAAATATCCCTGGAAAGGGTGTGCTGGGTGCAATTCCCTAAGGTTCTTAATGCATTTGTAGTAGGATTAGTGTTGCCTGGAACCCTGGGCATCTGTCCTCCTTTCCTGTGCTCTGTGTGCCCCTTGTGTCTGAGGATTGCCAGGAATTAATAACCTATCTTAGCCTTTGGAGACTAAGAAAATAGATGCTCAAGCTGTTCCCGAAATTTCCTCTATGTGATGCTCTTTGTAGTGGGTCTCTGGATGGTACTTTCTGGCTTACATAGGGCTTCATCTGCCTGACCTCATCCCACTCTACAGGTTCACTGGGACAGGAGTGATGGGCTTCATTTTTAAAGAGGAGGATCAGGTGCTCACAGAGGTCAGGCTGTGTGCCCAAGCAACACAGCTAAGGGACAACCATGCCCAGGACACTGCAGCTACCCAGCTACTGTGCTCAACACTGAACCCAGTGACGCTGGGCAATTGGTTTCTACACTGTGTACCTCAGTTTCCTCATCTTCAGAATGAAGAGGCAGCACAGAGTCTGAAATGGGATGCCAGACCAGGAGGCAAGGACTTGTGTGCTTAAGTCCTGGGACTTAACTCTGTTCCAGGGTCTTTGTGCAATCTTGGGGAGGTCATTTTTCCTATCTGGGTCTCAGCCTTCCCTTCTGAAAAATATGGAAAAGGAAAGGGAAGGAGATGAGTTTTGACACCAGTGAAGTTATTGGAAGTTAGCATATAACAAGCATCTACTATTCACCGAGTCCTCCTCTTGAGACTCACATTACTTCATTGACTCCTCCCCAAAACTTGGGAGGTGGGCACAGTTGTGCATGTTTTACAGATGTGGAGACTCAACTTGGTGTGTTGCCAGAGCCATCCTCTTGGTCAGACAGCCTCTTGGGACTCTTTGATCTCTGACATTCCAAGATTCCAGGCAGAGGGGCCAATCCTGCCTCTCCCACTTTCTAGCTGTGTGACATTCTGGGACGGTTGCTTCACTTCTCTGAGCCTCAGTTCTTTCATCTGCAAAATGGGTTCAATAGTGCCCACCTTGTGGAGCTACTGAGATAATTAGATGACATAGTGCAGGTTGTACTGTCTGGCATATGGCAAATGGGCTCTCTTTGCCTTCTCCCACCCACATTCAGAAAATGCTTGAGAGGAGCCGGGCTCAGTGAGTGGGTCGAAGGACCTCCTCTCTCTCCAGCAAATCCTGCCTCCCCCTCCCCCACTTCTGTTCTGCTCTGCCAGACTCAAGTTCCAGCTGCAAGTAATTGGATTTAACTTAATAGTCTTATGGACGCCTTTTGGTTCAGGCAATGCAGAGGCCTCTGGGTAATTTGCACGTTTTAAACAAACCAAATAAAGAGCTGATAAGCATAAACAAGTCCATTTTAATTGGATTAAGGGAGGCTTGGTTTGGTGACCATAAACCACAGAGGGGCTGGAAATAAAGGGCTCTTGGAGATTTCAGATTTTCTGCTTCTTTGTACTGTCCCCATCCACCCCCTTCCCCCGACCCTGGGGCATTCTGCACAAGGCGTTGGTTTCCTGCTGAATAAATTGTGCGCTATTGTATTCATGTCCATGTTTTACACAGATGCACATGAGATGGTGGTGTCTTTCCTGCACTCTCCCTCCCCACCTGCTATGTACAGTTTGATAAGTGGTTCTACCCACTGGCTTTGGTCTGAGATCAAAGGCCCAAGCCCTGACCCTGTCACTTTCCTGCTTATCTTGAGCAATTTATTTAATCCTCTGAACCTCAGTTTTCTCCACAGTGGAAAGGGATGGTGCTGGTTTCTGCCCTGTAGGTTTGACATGAGCATTACATGCTGGTAAGTTGCTCGCCACTTAATAGGTTCACCAAAATGGCAGCCACTAATAACATGAGCCAGCTGGAGCGGTCACGGCCCCTGCTCCCCTGGGAGCCAAAATCTATCTGGGGTACCAGCTAAGTAGAGACCGCCACCTATACGTGTAATAGGTACTGAATGAAGACTCACCTAACCCAGTCAAAGGAGCCAGGATGGCTTCCCAGAGGAGGTGGGATTTAAAGAACGAATAGGAGCTGGCTAGAGCTGCACTTCCCAAACTAATATGTGTGCAAGTCCCCTAGGAATCTTGCTAAAATGCAGTTTCTGACTCTGAGGAGCTGAGGCAGGGCCTGAAATTCTGCACTTCTAACCGGCTCCCAGGTGATGCTGACTGGGCTGGTCCGAGGGCCACATCTTGAGTTAGTAGAACTTAGCGAGTTGATGAAGCCAAGATTTGAGGCCAGCAAGCTTGCCCCCAAAGCTGGCCTTTTCAACTCTGCTCTGCCTCCTGAAGGGACCAGCAGGAAGATGGGGAACAGGTATCCTCAGGCATCTAGCAGGGCAGTTGGGCCTCAGAAGCTTGTAGCCTGGGTGGGAAATTGTATCAACATTTCCTTATTTTGTCTTACACTTCCATGGCTGTTTTGCATTTGACAATGTGCTATATTTGAGCCTGTTTTTATGTAAAAATAACACTCCCCTCTCTGAATATATTTTTTCTTCTATATTCCAGTAAAATTCATGTCCCAAGCTGTGCCTTCCCACATGGTC
This sequence comes from Chlorocebus sabaeus, assembly GCF_047675955.1. Taxonomy (NCBI): domain Eukaryota; kingdom Metazoa; phylum Chordata; class Mammalia; order Primates; family Cercopithecidae; genus Chlorocebus; species Chlorocebus sabaeus. The sequence continues at coordinate 105,390,795 of NC_132914.1, read as the reverse complement.
CCACATGGTCCCTCCAGGGAGTGCTGGTTCTATGTGATCACTGGCCTGGGCAGCAATTCACAGATGCTTTTGGGGATGGAACTATCTGACCTGGACTCCACCATGGCCTGACTACTATGGCATGTGTCCTGAGGTGTGGTGGGCTTTTGTTTACACACAAATTCTTATCTCGGGAAGGAAGTAAAAATCCTGGTATCATGCCTCCAATTGCATCAGAGCAGGGCAATAGGGTGGAGTCTGGTCTGCAGAGATAGTCAGGCCTGGGTTCCAGGGGTGGTCTTGCTTTTTCACAGCTGTGTAATCCTGAAGACATTATGCACCTCTCAGCCACAGTTTTCTCATCTGTCAAATGGGGCTTGTACTAGCACCCTGTCAAAGGCGGTTAAGAGCAATTGTTAATTTCTTGCTCTCTGGGGGCCCAATGTACTCAGCTGTAAAATGGAAAAGTTGAGTTAGTCCAGGGGTTGACAAACTATGTCCTGTGGACTGCAGCCTGTTTTTGTCGTTACAGTTTTAATGGCACACGGCCGTGCTCCTTCATTTACATATTGTCTATGGCTGCTTTTGTGTTATAGAGACAGAGATGATTAGTCATGACAGGCTTTATGGCCACAAGCCTAAAATATTTGCTATCGTACCTGTTACATAAAAATATTAGATGTTCACTGGGCTAGTCCAGTGAATTGCAAACTTTTATTAGCTCGTATAGGGCACACTCTCGGTTGCCTACCTGTTGCATGTTGGATTTTTCAGATAAATAGACTCTGAGATGGAATTTGTTGTCCAGGACACTTTTTTTTTTTTTTTTTTTTTTTTCCAGGGCATGCCCTTGGATCAACACCTGTGGAAGGATGGGGAAGGAAGTGGAACCTGCCAGAGAGAGAAGTTGAGCTGTGATGCAGGTTCAATGACAGTTTCAGCTGCATCCTCAGAGAGATAGAATGGCTCTTTGGGAGTTGTCTTAAGTTATGCTGTGTGTTCAGACCTTTTGCCTTACATCAATTAGTCCTTTGATAAGGGCTGCCCCAGGAAGGGCATGACCTTGAAAGCTGAGGCAATCCCTGAAGTAACTGACAGTTGAGCCCAAGGCCTTCACTGAAAGGAGCAGTGCATTCTAGAGTCCCCCACCCAGCCCTACAGCCACTCCCAGCCTGTTCATTGCTGACAGAACTCTGATTTGCTTGGTGACCAGCCCTAAGGGTTAAATCCTGACACCCTGATTTGTTAAAGCCTTTCATCTTTCTCCCTTTCCCCTTTACCATCTTTTGCCTTTTCAGTCTCCCTTAGAGCTAGCAGTGATCATGGAACCAATTCTGGTCAATAAATTATAAGGAGAAGTCTGCAGGGGTGGAGGAGATAACCTGTAGAAATAGTGGTCCTGAGAAAGATACTTTGCTTTCTGATGAAAAATGACAGGTTTGAAAGGACAATCTGACTGACAACCTCTTTCCACTTTCTTCCTTCCTACATTTCTTCCAAATGTAGTCATTGATGCTTGGGGCTGCAGAAGCTGTATTGAGACCATGAGGAAACATGACCTCAAAAGATCAACACATTAGGATGGCAGAATGAAAATTAAATAAATAAATAGAAAACAGATAAGGAAAAGAAAAGTAAAAGGAAGAAAATAAAAGAGGAAGGGTCTAGACTCTTCGTATTATTGTCGAATCACTGAATTAGGCCTGGAACCATTCATCTCCAGTCTTCTTGTTAAGTGAGATATTGTATAAAGTACTATGAGTCAGATATTCTATTACTTATTGTCCACAGCATTTCAAACTAATAGAGATTGTTTGGCCTTATGAAATCCTGCATGGAACATTATACGTGAAGATGAAATCAGAGCTGTTGTAGTTAAAGCAAAGCTGGAAGCTTAGACCTTCCCTCCTATACTCACCTCCCTCTGGGCACCTCTGCAGATCTCTGGAGCTCTGGGGAATCCTGTTTTCAAATTGAGGATGGTGGTGTATCAGTTACCTATTACTGCAATGATGCTGTGTAATAATCACAAAATTTCAGTGCATACAGCAATAAGAACTTGTTGCTCACCATCTGGGCTGGTTAACTAGAGAACTCTGCCAATCTTGGCTGGGGTCACTCATATGTCTGGTACACAGCTGATTGTTGGCTGATCTAGAATGGCATCAGTTTGGCAATTGGGTCACTAAGCTTTCCTCTCTAAGTCTCACCTTTCAGCAGAGGTGATAGACATGAAAGACAGCAGTCAAGCCTAATTAGGGAAGCACTTTTCTAGCCTCTGATTATATCATATTTGCTAACAGCCCCATGATCAAAGCAGGCCACATGGCCAAACCCACAGATGGAGTGGGAAAGTACTGCAAAGTCACATGATGAAGAGTGTAAGGGGGGGGTGAGAAACTAGGACCATTTTTACAATGTAACACATGTGGTATCTGAGGATCCTCCTGATTTTAAATGTATGACCTTGAAAGGTTCACAGAAACCCCATTTTAAGGAAGTAGCTTTTTCCATTTTAATGATTAGACCACGGTTTAGAGGTTAGTTCTTAGGGCATATGCTACAAAACACCTGGGCTTTAAGACCTTCAGATCAGCTAGATGTTGATCAGATAGCTGATGTTGTCATTTGTGATGACAAATATGGATACCTATAGTGGGGATTCAGTGGATTACAGCTATATCCATACATTTAAGAATTACACTAGGAGAACCAAGGAGCCTGTGGTTCCCACCCAAGTGTCCCCGAATGGGGAGGGGGTGATTTGTAGCTCAGAAACATGAGGGGATTGTCAAAGACTTATGAAATCAGTCATATGAACAGTGGAACGTAAGTTAAAGTTCCACTTGTTCCATGACCCATAAATTTCATCAAGATTAAAAGAAAAGCACTGAGCATACTTATGTAACTAACTGAGGTTGGCACACCATGTTTGCGACATATTGGTGCTTGGTTCACCCTCCTGTGCTCAAGGATTTGTTTATTTGTGTGGCCACCCACACAACTCTGTGCCTCTCAATACACATAGTTTCCACTCTTCTTCAGTTATTTGATTTTCTAGTCATGCTCACATGCAATTTCTTTCCTGGGAGCTGCTACCACTTGAGTTTGTCTAAACAAAAGCCTATCTTCACCTAGTCAGTTTTTTTTTTTTCAGAAAACCATCAGCCTGTATGCATTTCTGTGTCTTACTTTTGTTCATGTCTTTCTTTCTCTTTCTTCACCTGAATTAGAATTTCCAGAAGGAATGGATTGAAGTTATTAGCATCTTTAAGGAAACAATGGTGCCTAGGCATAAACGATGTTTCAGGACCACGGATAGAGCCCTTGACACAGTAGACACGGTATGCCTATCACACAGCCTGTGGAGGACCAATCTGTTGCTTAATTTTCCTCTGTGTAGAGCACTATTTCATCAGGAAATGGATAAGTGGTTTAGAGCTGGAGTCTGGGGTTAGCTCACTGTCACTCCACTCCCTGTCACTACTACCTGCTTGACACAGCCTCTGTTTCCTCTTCAGTAAAGTAGGAATAATAAAAGTGTCTAACTCCTAGAGTTGTCAGGATTAAGTGGCATGGTAGGTTGAATTACTGGCTCTAATTCTTCATCCTTATTTGTTTTCATGCCATGTGACTTGGCAGTTCATTCTACTGGAGTCAGGGTATATGTCTCCATTTCTTGATTTTGGGTTTGCCATATGACTTGTTTAGCTAATAGGATATTAGCAAAGGTGTTATCAGCAGAGGCTACAAATGTGCTTAGAAATTCTCTCCTGTGCTTTTGTCATTGTCATGAGCAAAGCTTCCCCCAGGTAGTTACTGCTTCTTCAGCTTGAACCCCAGAACCAACCTACTTGGAAAAATTTGAGCTCAACCGTTAGTCTGGAGCATAAGACCTGGAGTCCAGCCTGGCCCTACCATGTTGTAGCACACACTTAAACCTGCAAAATAAATGACTGCTGTTTTGAATCACTGACCTGGGGTGGTTTGCAATGCAGATTTATCAAGACAATAGCTGCCCAATACAAATAAGATAAAGCATGGACAGCACTTAAAACAGTGCCTGCAAAAAGTAAATGCATCATAAATTTTGACTTTCAGGGACATCATTATCGGGAGCAGATGGAAATGTCAGTGGTGCATGACCAAGGTCTGGCTGTCCAACCCCAGCCAAGTTATTTAACCCACACTGATATTCAATTTCCTCATGTACAGAATGAAAACAGGAATACCTCTTCTGAGTATGTTTGAAATAATCAAAGGAGGAGCGAACCTAAAACAGTTTTGGAAACTATAAGTTGGTCAACAATAAAGGCAATGTGGTCGGGTGTTCCTAGCACATCCAATGAGTTAGAAACAACACTCAGATTATGAAATCAAGTTGAGAGACACAACCAGCACCATAGGGGGCAATAGCCATTAGCTGAAATCAACAAGCTACTAGCTTTAATCCAATTTGTCAACAATACACCTTCTACTGATTTGCTGCCAATTCCCAAGTACAGCTTCTGGCCTCACCCAGAGACATCCACAGGTGTGGTATACTTTTAGCATCAGGAGAAGAACCGAGTGGTTCCCAGCAATCTGCTGTAATGACTGAGAAAAAGTGTTTCCATGAACACTGTTGTCTTAGGGTAAGGAGTTACCACCTGCAGGTCTCCTTGAAAAGGTAACTAAGTTACTAAGAATAGAGGCACATGAATAGTTATCCCTGTTTAAAACAGATTAGCAAGCTGTCCACCAACTGGGAGAGGGAATGAGGCAGAAGGCAGATGTGTTTTGATGGTAAGAATGAGGTAGGGTAGAGACACAGAAAACACAAAGCATGAAGCCATGCCAAGGAGAAGGGAACTGAGAGAATGGGAGAGGATGGGAGAAATGGGCAGTTATGTTCTTTGGAAGGCACTAGCAATTAGGAGACCTTGATATGCCTGGGTTCACAAAAGCATGTGACATTTAAACAAAGATCTCTTAAATAGACCAGAAAAACACAAATTAAAACAGAAAAATTGAGAAGTTGGACTTTGTTAAAATGAACATTTTTTGCTCTTCAAAAAATGCTGTTAAGAAAAAAAGGGAAACCATCGACTTGATGTAAATATGTATATTCAGTAAAGCTTGTTATCAGAATATGTAAATAATGCTTACAACTCATTAATAAGACAAACAACCAACTAAAAAACAGGCAGAATATTTGAACAGACACTGCACTAAAGAAAATATAGAGATAATAAGTAAACACGTGTAAAGATATGCTGTATCATTCATTATCAGAGAGATGCAAATACAAACCACAAGGAAATGTCACTCAAACCCACTAGAAAGTCTGAAAGTAGAAAGACTGACAATTCCATGGCTGGGCATGGTGGCTCATGCCAGTAATCCTAGCTACTAGGTGGGAGAATCATGTGAGGCCAGGAGTTCAAGACTAGCCTAGGCAATACAGCAAGACCCTGTCTCTACACAAAAAGTAAAAATAAAAAATTAGCCAAGCATGGTGGCATAAACCTTATAGTCTCAGCTCGGGAGGCTGAGGTGGGAGGATCTCTTGAGTTCAGGAGTTCAAGGCTGCAGCGAGCTATGACTACACCACTATACTCCAGTCTGGGCAACAGAGTGAGACCCTGTCTCAGAAACAAAAAACAAACAAAAAACCAATAGACAATAACAAGTGTTGGTGAGAATGTGAAGCAACTGAACTTTCATACATAGCTGGTGGGAGTACAAAATGGTATAGCCTCTTTGGGAAACAGTTTGGTGATTTCTTCTTTAAAAAAACAAAGTTAAACCTACAGTTAATTTTTGACCCAGCAATTTCACTCATAGGTATTTACTCAAGAGAATGAAAGCATATGTCCATACAAAGACCTATATGTGAAGGTTTATAGCAGCTATTCTAAACTGGAAATCACTCAAATTGCCAACAATTGGTGAATGATCAAAAAAACTGTGGTATGTCCATGTAATAGGGCACTGTGTAGCAATGAAAAGGAATGAACTGCTCACACATGCAACAACATGGATAAGTCACAATAGCAGCAAGTTAACTGAAAGAAACGAGACTCGTGTAATTCCATTCTTATGAATTTCTAGAAAAAGCAAAACTATAATGATAGAAACCAGATTGGTGGTGGCCAGGGGGTCATGAGGCAGAGGAAAGGAATCAACTGTAAATGTCAGGAAAGAACTTTTTGGGAAAATGGTAATGTTGTATAGCATGATAGTGATGGTGATTACGTGACTGTATACGTGACTGTCAAAACTTGTCAAATCACATACTTGAAATTGGTAAATCTTGTTGTATGTGAAATATACTTTAACAAAGCTGACCAAAGAACATGACAAAAGAAAACACTAAGCCCATGGTACAGGATGTACTAATATTGACAATACTGATTAAATGGCTTTGATAGGCCAGGCACTCCACATACACTTGTCTCATTTTCTAGGTTAGGAAACTGAAGGTCAAGAACATGAAACGACATTCCTAGGGGCCACACCACTGGGAAGTGTCAGAGTCAAGACTTGAACCCAGGAAGGTGAGCTCGGAGCCCATCTGCTTTCCACAGGACCCCGTTCAGGCCCTGAGACCAACCAGCCTGCCATCCTGTGGCTTGAGAATTAGGTCAATTGCTGGGGAAAGATGTAATCCTAACACTTGAGGGGCCCCTGGCTTCTCTTTGGAATTAGCTAACAATTACCAAATCCATGTATTTAATGAGGTGGAAAGCGGCCTATGATAACAATAATTAGCACTTAACCATCTCTCTGTAACACCAGCTTGCTTTAAAGGCATGTTTATTAATTAAACCCTTTGTGCAGCACTGGGAGGCAAGGGAAGGGTGGATCACTGGCTTTCTAGGAAAGCTGACAAAGGCGAGGAATTGGGTGTGGTTTTTCCTAGGTCAGGCTCCTGCCAGTCTCAGTCTGGGGCCCTGTGACCTTGGTTCACTCAGCCCATCAACATGCAGAGAGAAGGTACACAATCTTGCTGCCCCCTCTAAATCAGAGTTTTGATGACAGGAAAAGTTGGTGTGAAATATTATGTGCCCTTGGGCACGGCTCTTTGTCTCTCGGACCTTGTTTCTCTCAGTGAGTTGGTTCATGTGATTCCAAGTCCAACATACGCCCCTAGACTTCCCATTTCAAGGACACACACACACTGAGTCCTTAGGGGATCACTCAGCCTCAGCACCCTGGGGTTACAGTGGGGAGGACTGAGACCTGGAGAAGGCAGGGTTTTTTTGGCATAGTATTTCTGAACAAAATCCAGTTCCATGATTAGAGAGGGGAATACACAGATTTTAGCTCAAGAAAGAGTTGCTGGAAAAGCCACACTATGGTTCAGTCCTCATGGAGCAGCCTGGATCTGGAGGCAGGGGTCTGTATGCTTTTGTGGGGTGTGTTGGATAAGTGGAGGGAGGGCACAGTGCCGAGTGAATGTGTGAGCCAAGGAACTGCCGAGGAGTGAGTGAACATGCAAATAAATGAATGATGGATGAATAAATGAATCGATGAATGAATGATATTAGAGAGGCAACTAGATGTCAGTCTTAGTATGTTTCAGTCAGGATCCCAGGAGGAGATTAGGATAATCCAAGGAAGATTTTATTACAGATGGATGTTTATGAAGGTGTCATCAGTGTGGGGGACCCTCAGGAGATTGTGGTGACCTAGGAAACTGTTTCCATTCCAGACTCAAAAGGAGGAAGGAAAGGGGCAGTTCCTGAAACCTGGAATGAGAGAATGTGCAAAGAAGCAAAAGCAGACCGGGCGCGGTGGTTCACGCCTATAATCCCAGCACTTTGGGAGGCCGAGGTGGGAGCATCACGAGGTCAGGAGATCGAGACCACAGTGAAACCCAGTCTCTACTAAAAATACAAAAAATTAGCTGGGCACGGTGGCAGGCGCCTGTAGTCCCAGCTACTTGGGAGGCTGAGGCAGGAGAATGCTGTGAACCTGGGAGCAGGAGCTGAGATCATGCCACTGCACTCCAGCCTGGGTGAAAGAGTGAGACTGTCTCAAAAAAAACAAAACAAAACAAAACAAAAAACCAAAAAAACCAAAAAACAAGCAAAAGCAGGGCTGTGATCCAAGGCAGATCCAGCCTACAGCTGCCCTGCAGGGAGAAGGAAAGAATAAATTTCCTACCTCCCGCTGCTCCCACCCCCGATCTCCTGCCAGTTCTCTTCTGACACAGCCCACACAGGTCAGCCTCTTGAGAAGTGGGTAAGGAGGAGAGGCAGGGGAGTCGATTCAGAGGGGCATACAGACATCATCCAGTGCCTTCTAGAAATTTTCTAGCCACTCCCAATTATCTTCTTCTGGTCCCCATGCATACGCTTTTGAGGCACCTTGAAGCAAATCATAAGTCAAACCAAGGGTGAGCCCAGAACTGTGCCCCAGTTGGAGTGAGTCAGTTCTCCCCAAAGTGTCTCTACTCTTCCTCAACCAACATGACAGCTGATACTATTCAAAGATGCTACACAATGATCTCACATCTCATGTACTGTTTTTACAGTGGAATGTTGTCTCCCCCATCAAAGATAGGGTCTGTGTCCCCTCCCTCTGAATCTGGGTGGGCTTGTGACAATGAGGAAATGATGCTCTGTGGCTTCTGAGGCTAGATCTATAAAGTCAGTACACTTGCCTGTCCCCTCTCTCTCTCAGGACACATGCTTTGGGATCCCTGACCACCAGTAAGAAATGCTTCCGTGAACCTGCCATGCTGGAGAGACCACATGGGGATAGGGAGAGATGCCCAGGCGTTCCAACTCCTTGACATATGAGAGATGAGCAGTCAGAAGATTCTAGTTGCCAGCCAATGCCCAGTGGAACAGGGATGAGCTGTTCTTGTGCAGACTACACATTCATAAACCAATAAAGGGCACAGGCTCTAGAGGTGCTGACAGCCTGGGTATGAATCTCTGTTTATTCCTCTGTGTGACTTTTGGGCAAGTGACTTAACCTCCATAAGTTTCAATTTCCCCTTCTGCTAAATGCCATAGAACTGTGAAAGTTAATTGAGTTCATCTTTGTAAAGTGTTTAGCAAAGTAGCTGAACAGGTTCAGTTCTTGTTTAATGTCAGCAATTCTTTACTCATCATAGCTACTGATTTTGCTTCAAGCAAGTTCTTCCCATTATCAGGGTCCCAATCTCACTGTGATAAATAAAGGGCTTGAAGCCAGTGGTCTCCAAGCTCCCTACTGGCGCTGGTTCTCTAGCTCTGGGACTAATTTACATACTCACCTGCTTGGGGGAAGGGAATTAGACCCCAGGCCACACACTATCTCCCAGCAGTCCAACGCCAACCAGAGTTTGCCGTGCACAATCTGTACCACCATATACTGAGGACCTGTCTTCTAGATTAAAGATCAAGAAAGCCCTGTTCAGAGTGATCTGGAGGGTTCTACCTCTGGGGCAGAACCTTTATCCTCCCTCGTCAAAGCCCTGCCTTTCTTTCTGAGAGACCAGGCACTATCCACCCCAGGGCATCCACTTGTTGCCAACTGCAGAACTCGGGCCTCATAAACTTATTAGGGGGCAGAAGGAAGATTGAAGCTATGTATAGATCGTAGAGAGTAAAATGTCATTGGTTTTGGGCTTCTCCAGTATAATGTTCACAAGCCAGCTGATCATGGGGCCACATGTAATCTATAAATACGTTTTGTTTGACCAGCATTGTGTTTTAAATGATAAAAAGGTAGGAGATTTTACTTAAAAGACTCTTGAAAAAATTTGAAGCTCTGAAAACTGTAGCTTATGTAGAATAATTGACTAAAGCTAAGTTGTAACCGTTTCCTTCATGGGATGTAAATTCTCCTACACAGATCCACCATCTCCCTTCCTCACCTTTGTGTTGTAGGGTCACAAATTGCATTAAAAACACAACAATACTGGATTTTCTATTTACTTATGTGTTTACCTTTATCAGAGTTCATTAATCCTTCATGGCCTTGTGTTACTGTCTACTGTTTTTTCATTTCAGCCTGAATGTATCCCTTTAGCATTTGTTGTAGGGCAGGTCTACTAGCAAGGAGCTCTCTCAGCTTGTGTTTATCTAGGAATGTCTTTCATTTCTCCTTTATTTTTGAAGGATAGTTTTTCAGGATATAGAATTCTTTGTTGATAGTTTTATTTTTCTCTCAGGACTTTTAATATCCCACTGCCCTCTGGCTTTCATGGTTTCTGATGAGAAATTGGCTGTTAATCTTATTGAGGATCCCTTGTATGGGACAAATCACTTTTCTTTTACTGTTTTTAAGGTTCTCTTTGTTTTTGTCTTTTGACCATTTAATTATAATATGTCTCAATGTGAATGTCCTTGAGTTTATTCTACTAAGAGTTTATTGAGCTTTTGGATGTATAGATTCATGTATTTAATCAAATTTGTGAAGTTTTGGGCTGTTATTTTTTCAACTATTCTTTATATCCATTTATTTTTCTCTCCTCCTTCAGGAACTCCTATATGCATATGTCGTTATGCTTGATAGTGTCCTATGTTCCTTAGGTTCTCTTCACTTTTCTTTATTCTTTTTCCATTCTGTTCCTCAGAACAGATCATTCTAATTTTTCCATTTTCTGGCTCACTGATTCTTTGTTTCTGCCTGCTCAAATCAGCTGCTGAACCTCTTTAGTGAATTTTGATTTCAGTTATTTTACCTTACAGGTCTAGAATTTCTATTTGGTTTCTTTTTATAGTTTCAATGTTGTTTATATTCTCATTTTATTCATACATCATTTTCCTGATTTACTTTAGTTATTTGTTCGTGGTTTCCTTTAATTGCTCAGATATATTTAGAACCATTTATTTAAGGTTATTGTCAAGTTACTCCAATGTCTGGGCTTTCTCAGAGATGACTTCTGTTAATTTATTTATTTTTCCCTTTGACTAAGTCATACTTTCCCATTCCTTTGCATGCCTTGTGAGAGCTGGTTGTGTTCAGTATTATAGAGTGGTAACTCTGGATATCACATTCTCTCTGCTCCCAGGATTTACTGTTGTTGATTGTTGGAGGCTGCAACTGTTCATTTGTTCAGTAACTTTTCCAAATTATTTTTGCAAAGTCTGTATTCCTTGTCATGTGTGGTCAGTGAAGTCTCTGTTCCACCATCTCAATGGTTAGACAGTGACTCAATAAAGATTTCCTTAAATGCTGAAATTCAGCTTCTCTTTTCTTCATTAAGCATTCCCTTGGTTGTTGTAAGTTTTGGATTAAATTCCCAAGTTCCAAAAAGTGTATTATTTCAGTCTTCACCAGCTTATGGTTGTTTTAGTGGAGAGACTGATTCTTTTAATTCCCTACTCCATGTTTTTCTGTGTCACTGAGACAGATAATCTCCAGTTCCCACCACTCCCTATTGGTTCTTTGACACAGAGTTAGCTGCCATTTAGTTCCGTGCTGGCATATTTTTCTTGTAGTAGAGAAGTACATGTCTCTGTATGTCTCTATCAAAAATGAGAATTGAACAAAGGCTATGAGAACCCCATGTTTCCTGAATATTACAGGGGTAGAATATATTTCTTCGTGAAAATGAGAAGTATTCTTTTGTGTTCAGTATGTGAAATTAGTTCATACTTAACTCACTTGTGGTACACATCTGGCTCCTCTGGGCATGTGAATTTGAGACCCTCTACTGATTGGTCTGGTAGTTTCTTTACTTGGAAGAGTAAGTAAAAGTTTTTTCTGTTCTGTCGAGACAATGTCAGTTGAAACCTGCTCTGGATATTAACTGCTAATAAGGACTTGGGGATGACTCTGATGAGGTTTTCTAGTGGAAGGTAATTATTGCAGCATTCATTTCCAAAGAGCCTGCTGTTGATGTTTCTCCCTTTATCCCTTGCCAATCTGTTCTTCCTTTGACCTTTGGCCTCAGAGTTCCCCAGAGTCACCAAATTTAATTTTCTGGGAGTTTACTCTGTGTCTGACATAAATCATGTCAAACAGGTTAGTGAAAGTGGAGTAGATTCCGTACCCAATAAAAACTGCTTTGAGGCCAGGTCTGCTCCTCAGGCATAAGGGTAGCTCCTGTTTACAGAGCACCTGCTGTATTTCAGGCGCTTCATAAGCACAAGCTCATTCCATTCTCCTAACAGCTCTGTGAGATGGGAACCATTACTTCTACTTTACAGAAGAGAAATTTGAGACTCAGAGAGTTTCATATTTGGTGGAGGTGAGACTTAAACCCAGCAAGAACTTCAGAAAGTTTGTGTCCATACTATGTGCTGTAATATTTCATCTGGTGCTCTAACTTGCACTTGTCAGCCCACTTCTGATTTCAGCTGTGGCTGGCATAGACAATTTTGTGAGGCTTCCCATTCACTCTCTCTTTTGTATTTCGCCTCAAGCATATGCCACACACCCTACTCTTGGCCCTTGGCTTCTCTAGTGTCGTGAACTTCAGGTGTATCTTGCTTGGGCCTATGCAAGGGGAGTTATTAGCCCCAGGGACAACCCTCAACTAGTAAAAGTGGAGAGCTGATGAATAGATACTCCCAACTCCTTCTGGCAGTTGGCCCTGAGAGGCACTCTATATACTTCTTGGGAGGTCCTAGTGGAATCTCACCCCCATGACCCAAAGTCATGACTTGATAATGTGGTGTACGTTGGTCTTTTTCTTTCTTGTCTCACTTCTCCTGCTCCCTAGGGTCATCTCTCAATTAAACAACCTATACACAAATCCTTGCCTCAAGATCTGCTTTCAAAGGACCCCAAGCAAAGACAGTCAACATACTTAGATTTATTGAATCAAGATTTTTTCCAAGGATGAATATCGAGGTTTGAATAGGTGAAAGTGGGAAACATATTCGTACAATTATAGTGAGGTTTTGGACTAATCCACCACACTGGACATATCCACATGGGTTTTTCTGGCTTCTTCAAGGTAGTCCCTATGACAGGTTTCCCTACTTGATGTTACTGAGGGAAGTTCATACCCGTTAGGGCTAGTTTATGAGCTACAGAGAGAAAAAAAGCCTCATGACCACACTGTTGTGCCAGGTTTTCAGCTGACAAAGCACTTCATGGCTTAATCATGTCCTTGATCCCTCAAGTTAGCCAATGGCAAACACTTCTCTGAGTTATTACAAGCTGATTTCCTCATTTGTAAAATCTTTCGTGACAATATTAACAATAATAGTGATGATAATAAAGATAATAATACTGTCACTCTTTTTTTTTTTCCCTGTGTATATAGCACGGTGACTAATACAACACTCCCATAAGTTAAACTCCATGATGACCTCCATTTTAGAGATGAGAGAACTAAGACTCTCTGACATTTGACAGCTGGTCCTAGGTCACACAGCTGAGTCTAAATGTAAGTCAGGTTTGTCTGACACTGGAGGTGTTCTATCCCCCACTCCCCACCTTTATTTATTATATTACACCAGGGCTTGTCAGCGTCAACACTGTTGACATTTTGTGTCAGATCACACTTTGTTGTGGTGGGTGCATTGGAGTACATTGAACAGCATCATTCCTACCCTGTAGATGACATTAGCAACTCCCCCTTCCCCTAGTTATGAAAACCAAAAATATCTCCAGACATTGCTGAATATCCCCTGGGGTGCAAAATCATTTCTGCTTGAGAACCACTATTAGAGATTAGGATTTTGCACTTAGTTTTGATTAAAGACAGAATTCCACTGCCCTAATTTGGAAACCACTGGATTCATTGATTTTTATTTCCTAATTTCGGTCCCAAGGGGTCCAAATGTTCCTTAAAACTATACATAAAACTTTGCGTGCATGTGTATATGTGCTTGCATTTATTTTTCTGGAGAATCAATTCATGGTTTTCATTAAATTTTTAAGGGGTTCTGAGAATTCCTCTTCCTCTCCCAGACCCTTTCCAGTTGGATGATATGACTTTTGAGGTTTTAAGTCCCTTTTCTCTTTTTTTCTCCCTCCACTCAAATTTCCCTCCTCCATTGCTGTAACAAAAGGGTCTTGGGCTATGGTTTCTTCTCCAGTGTAGTCATTCCTGGAGAAGAAACTGCCACCCTGCCTCCATGGGCTGGGGGGTGTAGTGGTAGAAGCAAGGAGGAAAGAATTTCTAGGGAACCACTGAGCTGTGGAATAAGAGATTATTGCTTGGCAGTTGCCATAGGAACCTATAAACCAACTGTGCAGCTAAGAACCCAAAGGTGTCTGTACCACCAGCTCCCAGCCTGCTTCCCTTGTGGTGGCCTGATCTTCATCTCACCTCACCCCATGGGTCCTCAGCCCCAGAAAGGCCAGCACTTTGCTGGCTCTGTTTTCTTCCCTCATCTCTTGTGTTGCAGCAGTCTCCTTCTTGTTGGATGCTACCACCGAAAACCCTCACTGCTGCCTTGCAAGACCCACCCTGTCTTCTTGACTCTGGACACATGTGCCCCCCTATGATGCAGAATAGTGGTTAAATATATGGACTCTGAAACTAGACTCCCTGGGTTCAAAGTCCATTATTTCCAAGCTGTGTGACCTTGGGAAAATAACTTCATCTTTTTGAGCTTTGATTTCCCCAGCTGAAAAATAGGGGCAATAGGAGTCTCTGCCCCCCATGGATGCTTAATTGATGTTACATATATGAAGCTCCCAGCATAGTACTCAGCACAGAATTATTATTCAATAAATATTTGCTATTATCATCACTGTAGTTTCTTCTTTCCCTTTCTTCTTGGCCAGTCTCTGGGCAGGCAGATCTTTCTACCTACTGACTCAAAGATTTGTGAGGCCAACAGATTGGTAGATGGTGTTAAATATAATTGATGTATTCATTCTTTATCAGCTGAACACTTGCACATCATCTAGTCTGTACCAAGAGGCACAATGCGAATCCAGAAATGAAGATTTTGTTTCATCATAATGAAGCTCATATCTTTGTGAGACACACACGCGCGCGCGCGCACACACACACACACACAAAATTACTAAACTAAATGGCCAAGTCCAGAGCTGTGATAAGGGAGGTTACAGGAGGAATCAAATCTGGTCTCTGTAGTCAGGGGAAGCTGCCTGGAAAAGGAGGAGGCTCAGAGAAGTTATAAGGAGGCCAAGACATCAGCCAGATAAAGGCTTTCAAGTGGAGGAGACAGTATGAATGAAGATATGGAAAAGAAAAGAAATAGCATAGTATGTGCCTTTGTGCTTTGGGCAGTGATGTGCTGGTACTTAACTTTTTCTCCAAGAAGAAGAAGGAGAAGAAGAAGAAGAAGAAGAAGAAGAAGAAGAAGAAGAAGAAGAAGAAGAAGGAGGAGGAGGAGGAGGAGGAGGAGGAGGAGGAGGAGGAGGAGGAGGAGGAGGAGGAGGAGGAGGAGGAGGAGGAGGTCAGGGGGAATGGGAAGGAGAAGAAGAGGAAAAAAGAGAAGAGAAAGGAAGGAAGGAAGGAAGGAAGGAGGGAAGGCAGGCAGGAAGGAAGGAAGAAATGAAAAGAAAAACCTGATTTGTAGCATTTGCCAGTTTCCATGGTGTATATTCCCACCATGGCCAATTTCAAGCTACCCATGGAATGCCATTGAATGTGAATTTGGGAAGAGATATGTTGGCTGTTGAGAGCTGGGGTGGTGGACTGCACCACACCATTGGCTTTGGGGGTCCAAGATGGGGTTGGGACAATAAGAAACAATTCTGTATTACTAGAGGTAATATTCAGGGCAGCTAAAGGACTGGCTCAGGCCTGGTCTGGCAAGCGACTTGTGGCTTTTATTTCAATATCCTTTAATATTCCTTGATTCACTTATTCAGAAAATCAACAGACATCTCCATAGCACTTACTATGTGCCAGGTAGTATGCTAACTATAGAAATACATAGATCAAAATGCATGAAGAGCCATGGATGCACGGATAATATCAGCAATGCTTTGTGCTCTGCTGTCATAGCAGTGCCTACATTGGGGCCAGTAGTTATCAATAGGTTCATTGTAAACATACCTTTGCCTCACAGCAAGTCTACAGGATCATTGTAGTGATCCTGGTGCACCGTCTCTTATTGCAGTGGTCCCTATACCTGGGAAGCTTTGGGAAATACAAGAGGACTTCTGGTCCTCATATTTTAGAAAATCTGATTCAGGAGGTCTGGGATAACAACTAGGCATTGCAAGTTCTGGAAGCCCAGGTAATTATGGTAACAGGTTAGGCACCTAACTTATGTCTCGGAAAAGAATTTCTCTTCCTCCCTTTTGTCCCTCACTTTGAAAGGACATGGAAAAGTCTTGTCGCCATCGAGTGCTATACCCTCTCTCTCACCCCTGGCTGGCTGTTCATTTCTCCATAATTGTTTAGCAAATGACTCCAGAATACACAAAAATCATTTTGCTGCAACACATTCCATTCCATAATAACTGCTCATTTCAATTAGCTGTCAGAGGCCTGAAATAGAGCTGCCCAGCCTCGCTCGGATAAATCACCACCTTTGTTTGAAATTGGATTTAAGGCAGCCGGGGCAGAGAGGGTGGGGGGAGGGGATAAATATTTTATCATTTCTTCCTTCTCAGTGCTCTACCAGTTTGTTCTCTTTCTCGTGTTCCTCCCTGTGCTCACCGGCAGATTGCTGACTGTAAATTTGAGGGGCAACAGTAAACCTGCAAACATGATAAATAAACATGTTGCTTTTGCGAGGACAGATATTATTATCATCCAGATTTACAGCTCTCTGCACCTACCCGTTTTATTGCTTTTTGGGAAAGCTGAGCTAGGTTTCCATGTTACATTGATCAACTTTCTGCCCTCTGCCCCCTGACATCCACTGAGTCATTTAAATATCAACATGGACTGGGGATACAATTTGTCTCTCTGGAAGTGAATGTGTCTTGACAGGTGTTTTCTTTGGGGACAGTTATTTATAACCGCCAAAGCTATCATACAGTGGGGTGCCTTTGTCTCCTCTCATTTCTCTAAAAGTGAACATATTTTTGTTTTCCCAGTGGGAAGAAATGCCAGATCAATGATGTAAATCTCTCTTTCTCTGCTTCTCTCTCCCTGTCCTTTTTCTCTCTCTGTCCTTTCTCTGCCTCTCTCTCTCTCTCTCTGCATATTCTGCCCTCTTCTGTCCCCTCCACCCTCTGGATGGGCCTTGGATCATCCCCAGGTTCAAATCCAAGTGCTGCCACCAACTTTTGTGTCCCCTGAGCAAATTATTTAACTTATCAAAGTTCAGTAATTTAAAACTGTACATGTTCCCTCTCCCATGTTCCTCGTTGCCTATTTATAAGAGAGAATTGAATGAGATATTTCTGTCATCTCTTACCTTCCCTCCTCCCACCCCCAACTTAGGTGGCGAACTCTTGGGGACAGGGAGCCGTGCCAAATC
Source organism: Chlorocebus sabaeus (assembly GCF_047675955.1). NCBI lineage: Eukaryota > Metazoa > Chordata > Mammalia > Primates > Cercopithecidae > Chlorocebus > Chlorocebus sabaeus. Next base: position 105,373,522 of record NC_132914.1, on the reverse strand, counting down.
AACGTCTTTTCTCCCTTTCTGCTTGGCTCCTCTGTTCCCTCCCTGGAGCTGCTCAGGCCAGAACCTTGGGGTCCTCTTTGTCCTGTCATCTCCCCATCCCCACATCCAGTGTGTTACCGTGTCCTGCAGATTCTTCCCCAGCTCTCTCCATACTCTGTGCCTCTCTCTGACCCCAAAACCCCACACTTCTCACATTTTTGAGTGCCCCCAAAGTGCCAGGCACTAAGCTGGTCTCTGAGCACTGTCCCCTCTCATGAGGAGCACATAGTAGTTTCTTTACTGTTTTAAGGCTTGCACCCCCACACCTCATTCTCTCTCTCTCTTACTGTAATAGCTAAGGGCTGGGGCAGTGGAGCGTGTGCCTGCAGATTCTGTTGCTAAGGAAACCACCTCCTTGGTTACCAGCCTGGGTAGCGTTTGTCTCACTATGTCTGGATCCTGCTGAGTCGCCCCCACTCTTCAGGAAGAGGATGAGGAGATGGGAGAGGACAACAGGGGTGGGGGGCAGGAGGCGTAGAGAGAGGCAGAGAGCTCAGAGATCAAGAGGTAGAGATGGAGAGAGTTTGCACAGGCAGAAACAAAAATCAAGGAAGAGAGAAAAGGAGAAAGGGAGGGAGAGAAAGGGGGGGAGGAAGGAAGAGGAGAAGAGAGAAGAGAAGGAGGGGCAGAAAAGCAGGAAAGAAAAGAGATTTAATGAGCAGCTGGAGGAAATCAGAGACCACAAAGAGGGGAATTGAGAACAGGAGGCTGGGCAAAGAAAAACAGAAAAGGGGGAGGGATGAGGCGAGAAAACAATGAAGGAGAGAAACGGGAAGAAAGGGGGGCTGGGCCTCTGGGAGGAGGTTGGGTCCCTGAGGATCTACTCCTAGTATCCTTTTTGCCTCCCCCTCTGCCAACTCCCACATTTTCCACTGGGATGTGTCTGCAGCCTCCTCTGGGGTTACAGGAGAATCCAGAAGGTATCCTCAAAATCAGCAGATTCCAAGCCCTGGTATTTCTTCTGAGTCCTGGAGTCATAGCGAGCCCCAGGCAGGAGCAGGACAAGAGTCCAGGTGTCCTGGTTTCCAGGCCAGGCATGGATCCTACACTGGGGAATGCTTGGATCCAAAGCTTTCCTTCTTTGGGTGCAAAGGCCTTGTCACTCTCTGTATGTAGAAAGGACTTTTAGGTCCTTGGAGAAGACAGCAGTGGCCCCAGCTCTGCTATAGCAATCTAGGCTTTCTGGGTTTTGGGGAATGCACTGTGAACAAGTATCTACTTGTGACTGTTGCACCTTGAGTTCCTGCTGTTTCGAAAAAGTTCCAGGAAGAAGCTCAGCTCTGGAAAATAAAAACCCAGTTGGATCCACAGATGCCTGAGTTGGAGATGAACTTTGGTGAACTCTCCTCATTACCATACTAACCCCACACCCTGTCCAATCCCAGGGAGGAACTTATTGGCCATTTTCTATGCATGCAACATATGTGGAAGGATGATCCTCGACTGCACCTGTGTGGCCTTGACCCTACCTCTGCATACAATGGCTCGGCTCACTAGCTCAATACAAGCCCTGTGTTCACCGTTGTTCATGGAGGCACTGCTTTGGGAACCACCCCTAGTGTCCTACTTACTTGTGATAAGTAATAAAATCCCCCTGTTAAATCCTTCTTGGTTGTGGTCACCTGCCAAACAATTGCACCCACAGGTTGTGTGTGTAACACTATTAGTTTCAGTGCGGCTTGGACCAGCCACTGCCTGCCTCTGAGCAACAATGTCTCCCTATAAAATGGAGTTAATGATCTCTGTTTTAACAACCTCATGGGGTTGGTCAGGAGCCACTTGAGTCCTTTTCCTTCTCTGTGTCACCATCTTCTCCCTGAAAGCTTTCTGATTACTTTGAGGTATCTGCTCAGTACCGGTAAAACGTACATTGCTGTAGCATAGATTTTTGTCTGTCTTATTACTTTTATAGTTCCTAGAATTGAGAGCAGTGCCTGGCACATGGTAGATGCTCAGTAAATATGTGCTGAATGAATGAATGAATGAATGAATGCTACCTTGGTTTTTTCTGGGTCTGAAATACAAAGATTTTATTCCAGATGGCTGATGAAGTGTGATAGGAAGGGCAGAAATTTGCCGAAGAAGAGGCTGGTAAACTGTCCAGCCCCACCTTCAGCCTAAAGGGCTTTCGCACCACCCCCTCCCACCTGACAGTGATCTGTGGTTTGAAAGCACAGTGGGCAGGTGGAAAGCAGGGAGTTGCATAAGGCACATAATCTGAGAATTCTGAGAAGGATCCGTGAGAGCTTGGGGCTAGACGCTGCATGACTTTCTGCACTTCCAGTTGGGAGGATTTGGTTGCGTGAATAATACTTAGAAAAGTGAAAGAAAACTGGAACATTGGTTCACGGCTCAGCCTGTGACCTCTTGATCTGAGATCAGGGGCAGGACCAGACCCAGGGCTTGGAGTGACCAAGATCATGACTTATGCAGGGCCAGGACTGGGGCTCCACCTGTGACCAGAATCAGAGCTCAGTGCATGACAGAGATTAGGACTCAGTCAGGAGACACTATCAGCATTAGTTCTGAGGCAGGTCAGGGCTCAGTCTGTGACCCAGGTGGGAGGGTAGTCAATGACTAGGGTCAAGGTTCAGTATAAGTAGTTTGGGACTCAGTCCAATGTGACTCAGTCAGTGTGGGGCTGGAATGAGGGTTTGTGGATCAGTATGTGCACAGGATTAGGGCTCAGTCTGTGATCAGGTTCAAGGCTCTAGGATTGGGCTCAGTCTGTGACCAGGTCAGCCTTGGTTTAATACTGGGGACAGAGTGTAGCCTGGGCCCCAGATCAGAGCTCAAGCAGTCATCACGTAATGACTTTTGTGAGCCAAGATGAACCCTTAGAGAAAGGCTGAAAGGCCATGTTCTTCTGGATTCTGGAACAAACTCACGCCGTTTCTGAGATTTTCCTCTCCCCTCCCCACCACAGTCACCCCAGCACTCTCAGTCCTCCTGAGCTCTCCCTGCCTGGGGGAGGAGAAGCCCCTCTCTCTTTCCTCTGCCTGGCCCAGCTCATCCCCTGCTTACTGTCCATGTGGCAGTATATAACACTTTGCCTCTCCCTCTGGCTGGAAAACAGCCCCTGGACATCAGCACCTCCTCACAGAAGCCCCTCTGATGCATGAGGAGGAAGAACACAGGGTCTTCCTTTAGCGGTATGTGGAGGTTTAGAAACACTCATCCCCACCCACCAGGGAACAGAGTGGACTTCTCTGTCCTCCTGGACTCTCTCTGACTTCCCTGCTGCATATGCCTGTGCAAAGCATTATGCTCAGGGTCTGTCTCTGTGTCTCTGTCGCTCTCTCTCTCTCTTTCTTACATACACACACTCTCTCTCTTACAAACATACACAGAAGGGATGCCTCTCATAGATAACCTCTTCCATACCTGTGCACATACTCAAGCAGGAATACTTCCACGACACTCCAGTGACCTCATCCCACCCACCACTTCTCCCCACAATTCCTCCCTGTCACAGCAGCCAAGGACAAAAGGCATATGTGGAAGGCATGCCCTCCCCAAATAGACAGGCAGCTTCTCACACATGGGTTTCATGCACACTGACCATTTTCTCCTTTACACGGGTGCAAATTCATATACAAGGACCTGCACAGACCCATTACAAATGAGATGGTCATAACGGCAACTTGTGGGATACAGTTTCAAAACACAGAGAGGCAGGAGAACACAAAGGCAATTTTACACACAGAGGCATGTAATTCTTCCTGAGCAGCTATGCCAGTCACACAGGCACAAAAGTAGTTATACACCAACCCACCTGCCACCCTGAACATTTTCTGTCTCTATCTCTGTTTCTTGTCTCTCTCTCTCTGTCTCTCTATGCCTCTCTGTCTCTCACTGTCTCTCTCTCTCTTACATACACACACGCACACACACACACCCCCCAGGAAAACATCCCATTTGTGAACCTGTCTTACACAACACTTTACCACATGGTAGAATCATCAACAAAACTCGCATTTAATGATGGTGTTGACCTGAGGAATCTTCAGACAGAAGCTTGTGGTCAGAGGGGACCACCAGCAAAGAACTGACCCAGGTCTTGGACCAAGAGTCTTGCAGAGAGAGTCAACCTCCCAGTGGAAGGGAGGCCAACCCCTCCACTGCTTCATGAAAGAAGACTAGAAATTCGCCTGGGGGAAAGAAACACGGTACAAAATACATTCAGAGCCCCGTGGGTGGGCCTGGGGCAGCCCAAGTCCTACAGATGAGGGAATCAGGGAAGGGTGCCACAGGTCTAATCCCTGTGTCCTTCCTTTGCATGGCCAGGTTCCAATGGGCGGAATGTATTAATTATATTCCTCTTACAAAAATATATCTCTTTACACGCATCTTCTCCGTGGTCTCTTTGCTACTTGGGAATGAGCATTTACCTGCACCCCAAGGCTTCAGAGGGACCACTTAGGGAGGCTGCTCCAACAGAATAGCAAAGAGGCTGCGACCTATGGCTTTTTCATCTACACAATGAAGGATGGTGCAGGTTTGGACCAGGTGGGAAGCCACTGGTGTCCGGGGTTGGGGAAGAGATGACTCTGGACCAACACTTTGTAAGATTCATGCTCTGTGATTCAGGTCCTCAGAAATCCTTTGGTTTGGCATCTCAGCATTAAGAGAGCAGTGTTTGTATAGAAATGACACAATTTCATTCACCCCATTCCTTAAAGGGTCCTCAAGGGAAGCTGGCCCTGTTGGACTATGATCAAGGGGAGACAGATGGTCTGGGAAGGTAGTGGGGAGTCCATTTTGGGTGTGGTTCCATCTGATTAAGAGCACTCTTGCTGTCTCACCTGGATAGCAAAGTACCCATTTGTAGGGGTCAGAAGGGCAGTGTAAGACCGACTGGAGCCCACCGTGGAGAGATGTTTCACTGGGGCTCTCTCTTAACTCAAATTCTGCACGTGGCATGTGGCCATCCTTGTGGGCTCATTGTTGGTGCCTGAGGTTCCTTGAAGGTGGTATCAGGATTTCAAGGTCACCTCCTGGACACAGCATGGATAGAAAGGGGCAGGGTTCATGCCCTGGAGGTGGAAAGGCAAGCAGCTTGTTTCTGAGAAGCAGTGTGGCCTGGGGGGTCTCATGACACCAATGGCCCCACATGGTGTCTCCAGTTAACCTACCGTGAGCACCAATGCCTCCCCACCTTACCCAGGATGTCAGAAACCTAAGGCCACGGAGAAACTTCCCAGCAATCTTTCTTTAGAACAGAAGGTGGCCTGAGTTAAACATCAGTGCCAGCGCTTCTTGGGTGGAGATGAGAAGGGGGCTGTGCAAGCTCAGCCCAGAAGAGACAAGCATCTGGGGCCACGTTCTTACAATAGCCCCCTGGGCTCTTGCATCAAGAGCCTCGACAATTGCCACAGGGCATCCAGCAAGTCTCCGTGATATGGATGAGCCCTCCCTCCCACAAGTAGAACTCAGAGTGGTGGGGGCAGGGACACAGGAGACAGAAAAGAGTCCATGTAACTAGAACCCCCAAAACAAGATGCTCCACATTGCCAAGGGGGGAATATGTGAGCAGAGTGGTAGTGCCTGGACAATCTCTTCCCTTGAGCCTCCTCTGTCATGCAGGAAACTCATTGAAGGCAAAGAGCAGCCAAGGGGATTGTCCCCAGACCAAAGAGAGGACAGATGAGTGGGGGTCACCAGGGGTCTTGAGTCCTCAGGGCCTACATGGTCAGGACTCCCAGTCTACCCTCCCCCTCTGTGGACACATCATCTTGGGTAGTAGTCATCGGGGACACCCGTGAGGTTCCGCCCTTTGAGGGCCGCGTCCACCATCTTGATGTAGGCAGAGATGGTCTTCTGCATGTCTGCAGTATACGGGTCATACTCGAGCTTCCGGAGCCCCGAGCGCTTGAAGTTGCCATCCTTCTGGCTCTCCACACAGAGCAACCGGTCCTCCCTGACAGCCACGCCCAGCAGGTTGACCATCCGGCCCAGCTGGACGAAGAGGTCCTGCTTCAGGTCCTCAAAGTGAACCACCAGCACTTTCTTGCCGAACTTGAGCCAGTCCAGTGTGTGAGTGGCCCACCATGGGGCATAGTTCCTCACGAACTCTGGCCACTCTGCAGAGAGAGGAAAGAGGACACAGTCAGAGGGAGGATCCAGTCAGATGGTGCTGGCAGTGGTTACTGTTATTCACAGCACAACACAGTAACACAATTAACAAGTGTAATAACACAGGCTGGGTGAGGTGGCTCACACCTATAATCCCAGCACTTTGGGAGGCCAAGGCTGGAGGATGGCTTGAGGCCAGGAGTTAAAGACAAGTCTGGGCAACATAGCAAGACCCTGTGTCTACAAAAAAAATAAAATAAAATAGCTGAGCATGGTGGTGCATGCCTGTAGTCCTTGTTACTCAGGAGGCTGAGGTGGGAGGATTGTTTGAGCCCAGGAGGTCGAGGCTGCAGTGAGCTATGATGATGCTATCGCACTTCAGCCTGGGTGACAGAGCAAGACCCTGCCTCTAAAAAACAAAAAGAATAACAACTTAGCTCAATTCACTCCTTTTAGAGCTCTAAACACACCCCGATACTTCTCACCTCAATGCTGTTTCTCCCTGGAATATTCTTGGCCACCACCTTCTCTTTGGGGATAACAATGTTACTTGTTTGGTGATTACTATATGCCAGGCAAACCCTATATATAAGTATGTGTTACTATAATATAACATACAGCATATTATTATGTTATATATTATTTATGTTAATACATATTCATTGTATATTTTAGATGACATACTTGTATATTAATAAATATATTAATATAGCTCTTAATTCCACTTAATCTTCACAACAACCTTATGAGGTATCATCATTAGCTCCATTTAACAGAAGAGAAAACTGAGGCACAGAGAGGTTAAGTAATTTGCTCAAGGTCATATAGCTAATAACTGGCAGAGCCAGGATTTGAACCCAAGCAGTCTGGCTTCAAAGTCTTGGCTTTTAAGTACCAAGTTTTTCTGTGTAGTAGTGGTATCTCCTCACAGGATAATAATAGGGTTGTTGTACAAAGTAGAAAAAAACATATAAAGTTCCTAGCATGGTGCGCTGGTTCAGCAGGTGATCAATAAATGTTGGCTATTGTTAATACTGATATTGTTCTGTTTTCAGGTCATCTTCTCAGACTCCCTGGGCTCAGGCGGGTGCTTCCTCTGGGTTCCGCAGTTCCCCTCTCCATTCCCCGCAGCCCCCCACAGCACTCATTATGCTGTGCAGAAACCCCCCACTTCTGTAGTCTGTCTCCCCACCAGACGGTAAGCTATCTGAGGGCAGGGTTTAAGTGGGACTATTTTTATCATCATCTTCACACATTTCTGTCCTACCTTTCTTTATTCTTCAGGGAAGTGTCCTGGTGAAATGAGAGGATGGATTGTCATGCAAACTGGGAGGGGGCATTTCTGACTTGAAAGACAGGTTACAGAGAACCTGGGAATTCCATGGGGAGAGGCAGTCAGCTCCCAGAGCTGCTGAAACTCCCACGAAGGAGGAGCTGAGGAAAGTGCAGGAAGGGGACCTGGAGGGTGTTGGGAACAGAGAAAAGGAATCACAGCCTCACTTCTGAGCCCCAGCTGGAGAATCAGAGGGCAGGAGCTCCAAAACCATGAACGGAGACCTGCTGCTTCTCACAAGGCGAAACACTACCCGGTGCCCGCCAGAGCAGGCAACAGGAGAATTCTGTTTATTGAACGAGGGTGGGGAGTTCCCCAGGCTGCACTGGGGAGCCCAGCTGGCTCTTAAAAATTAAGTCCTAATCCCTTGCTGGGTGATGGATATCCATTATCTTATTTAATCCTGCTGACTACCCTGAAAGGAAAAGGACTACTGTCCGCTCCTCACCAGGGAGGAAACTGAGGCTCAGAGAGGTGAAGTGACTTGTTCACGGTCACACAGACAGGAAGCACCATCCAGATCAGGCCTGCCTGGTTCCAGGAGGGATCTTTCCCAGGCACCAGCAGCCTCAACCTCACTTCTTCCCACTGCCTGTACTCAGCAGGTGCTCAGTGAACGGTTGTTGAACTAAATTGAAACTCGCAACTGCCAAATTGCAGTGTGGCGAAGGCCTCCCTTTCTTTGCAGAACACATCAGAATCTGTGGCAAGAGTCCTTCCCCACCAAGTCCCCCGGAACATCATGGCTGCTTGGAAGATATTTATGCTGCTGACAAGGATATTTTTTATCCTTAAAATAGATTATTTACAATGTATCTGGCTAATTGGGCCCGTACTGTTATAATGAGCTAAGACCAGATGTATCTGAGTGATTAGGAAAAATCTAGCATGTTGTATGCTCTGTTTTCCTTGTTCAGAATTTCCCCACTCCTGCATCACCTCACAGCATCGCTGGTGATTTGGAATAGCTGCTACTCTCAGGGGAGACACCCAGGTGATAGAGACGGTGCTCGTCACCTAGCACCCAGCAACAACACAGATCCAAACTTCTAGGCTTGGCCACCTCTCACCATCTCAAGTGGTTGCTGAAAGAGGTCTGCAGGATGGCTCAAGAAAAAGGAAGGAGTTTCTCAGGTAGCTCCGGGTGTCCTAGTCATGGATGCAGGTGGGATGGAGATGACAGAGTGTCCTTGTTGACTGCAAGCCTCTGTGGGACACCAGCCACCTCTGTCTGAGGGGCAGGAAGGGAATGTATGTTGCCTGAGCATCTGTTGGCGTCGGGAGCTATGTGGGGCACTCTGTATGCATGATCTCATTCCGTGCTCTGAAGTAGCCTAGAGAGTAGGAATTCTTAATACTGGCTCCATTTCAGACACTGAGAAGAGGAGTCTCAGAAGCAGGAAGTAACTTGCCCAAGTCCACACAGTGGGCATTGAAGGCAGAGTTCCAACCCACACCTATCCCAGACTAAGTCTAATGGAAAACAGTATGGAGATTTCTCAAAGAACAAAAAATAGAAGTACCATTCAATTCAGCAATCCCACTACTGGGTCTCTACCCAAAGAGAAAGAAATCATTACATAAAAAGGCACCTGCACACATGTTTAGTGCAGCATTATTCATAACAGCAAAGGTACGGAATCGACCTCAGTGTCCATCAGCGGAGGACTGGATAAAGAAAATGTGGTACATATACATGCACGTGCATACGTATATAAAATGTTTATTTTATACATTCACATATATTAAGAAACCTGCGCTTGTACATCCTAAACATATAAAAATAAATAAATTTTTAAAAAGAAAAAATAGAGCACCTGGTCTGATCAGCTCCTGCCCTCTTTTCACTCCAGGACCTGGGAAGCATGACTTCTAGGCTGCCTACTGCTCACTTCACCTTCAGGCTGTTGTCTGAGACCTGGGGTCTGTTTATAGATGACTCTGCAGTCAGACTGCCGGGTTCAGAACCCAGCTCCTCCCCACACGAGCTATGTGACTTTGGAGACGATACTCAATCTTCAGCCTCAGTGTACCTATCTGCAAAGCGGTGATCTGGATAAGACCTACCTCCTACAGATGCTGTACAAATCGAGCGAAATAAGATTTGCAAAGATTGCCAGGCGCGGTGGCTCACGCCTGTAATCCCAGCACTTTGGGAGGCCGAGACGGGCAGATCACAAGGTCAGGAGATTGAGACCATCCTGACTAACACAGTGAAACCCCGTCTCTACTAAAAATACAAAAAAATTAGCTGGGCATGGTGGCGGGCGCCTGTAGTCCCAGCTAATCAGGAGGCTGAGGCAGGAGAATGGTGTGAACCTGGGAGGCAGAGCTTGCAGTGAGCCGAGATCGCGCCACTGCACTCCAGCCTGGGCACACTACAGCCTGGGTGACAGAGCGAGACTCCATCTCAAAAAAAAAAAAAAAAAAAAAAAAAAAAAAGATTTGCAAAGATCCTGGTACAAGCAAGGTGCTCAATAAATATTGGTTAGTGTTATGATTATCATGATGCTATTCATCCTCCTGTATCTCCTGACTCCCCAGTTAGTCCAAACATCCCTCCAAAAGCACAATAGAGATCCAAGCTGTTTCAGCAGCAGATGTTTGTCCACCTGGTCCCCTCCTATGGGAATGCTTCCTCTCTTGAAACTCAATTTACTTCGTTGGAAAGAAGAAGAAGAAAAATTAAAAACCAAAGTCCTCATTTAACTCAGGATTCCTGATCATTGATAGCTGTCTGCAAATTGGGCAATAAAGCCATGGAACATTGGTAATGAGTTCTGGTTCCACCGGAACTGTCATACAGGTGTGCCTGGCAGGGCACAGGCTGGCCAGCCTCCCCTCCACCTTCTTGTTGATGGAAAGAACTGGGGCCTGATTAATAGCTTAACTGTACTTAATTCCCCACGGAATCATTAAACACAGTATCTGTTTCATTAAACAGATCCAGGACAATTCACCTTGTATAATCATATCACATAAAATTTTGCTCTGAACTCACTCTAGGGAGATTGTAAAATTAACTCTACGGAACCCAAAGCAGAGCGGGGTTGGTGGTTCTAGGAGTCTGGACTGAGCGGTAATTGCGAGGGGGGCAAGGGCATGGTGGGGTGGACACACTCAAGAGCTAGGTGACCTTGGCTCTTACAGGGTGACCTTCACATGCTTTGTCACTGAGGGCATCCAAAAGCGGCAGTTCTCAAACCTTAAAGTGCACATGAAGAGTCTGGAGAAGTCTTGTTAAAATGCAGATTCTGATCCAGGAAGCCTGGGATAGGGCCTGACATTTGCTTGCCTAAAAATCTCTCAGATGATGTCCATGTCGCTGGTCCACAGGCCACATTTTGAGTAGCAGAGGCTTATAGCAATGGTTCTTAAACTAGGGTGCTCATCGGTATCACCTGGAGGGTTTGTTAAAACACAGATTGCCGCCGGGCGCGGTGGCTCATGCCTGTAATCCCAGCATTTCGGGAGGCCGAGGTGGGTGGATCACGAGGTCAGGAGATGGAGACCATCCTGCCTAACATGGTGAAACCCTGTCTCTACTAAAAATACAAAAAATTAGCCGGGCATGGTGGCGGGCGCCTGTAGTCCCAGCTACTTGGGAGGCTGAGGCAGGAGAATGGCGTAAACCCGGGAGGCGGAGCTTGCAGTGAACCGAGATCGCACCACTGCACTCCAGCCTGGACGACAGAGCGAGACTCTGTCTCAAAACACACACACACACACACACACACACACACACACACAGATTGCTGGAGCCCCACTCCCAGAATTTCTGATTCAGTGGGTTTTAGGATGGGACCTAAAAATGAGCATTTCCGACAAGCTCCCAAGGGATGCTGATGCCGCTGATTCAGGAACTTAAAGCAAGGGTCTCAAACTCAAGTGTCTCCAGAGGCCAGATGGTGAATGCAAAGGGGAAGAACGGGCTGAGTGGAGACTGCGAGTTCTGTTCTTTAAGGAAGGCTCTCTGCCACAGCCCTTGCACACCTGGGTCAGGCCTTGGAGGGGGCACCCTTCTCCCATCTCAGACTCATGTAGGACCCTGGGCTCCCAATATGAGATGAGAATATTTTTAAAGTTCCCCAGCTGCTTCTAATGTGCATGGAGGGCTCAGAACCACTGATTCCTATTGAGTAGTGGGGAAACTGAGGCCAGAGAGAAGCAGAGATCACCAAGGTTGGTCTAGCCCTAGGACCTAGTTCTCCCACCTCCCAGGCACCCTGCTGTCCCAAGTGAACAGAAAAGGGGCTTACTTGGGAAGCTCTTGTGGGCACTTGACATTTGATATCCCATCTAAGCTCTCTAGGGACCACAGGGGGCAAGAAAGACAGTGACCATCAGTACACCCCTGAATCAACCCCACATCAATTTCACGAGCATCTCCAACACCATGAAAGTCACACCTACTGAGTGTTTGTAAAATTCTTAAAGCCTCACTGTTTTATAATCTTCACTTTATAGATGGGGCCATCTAAGTTCAGGGAGGTTAATGAGCCCTTCTGGGAGGTGGTAGAGCTGAGATCTGAACCCAAAGTCTTTCTCCTGAGCCCATGATTTTACTCCCCTGTGCGATGCAGCATTCCGGCTCACAGAAGGTGATGCCTGTGGGTGGTGGGGTGTTGTGGGAGGCACCTACTCTACCGGAAGCAGGGACTGGAGCATGACACGTGCCCTCCAGGATGCCCTCCGGGGTTTCTCGCATGAGGCATCGTCTCCTGCTGGCCACGCTGGTCCGGAGCGCGGGACCTTCCCACCGCCCCCTGCAGCCCGGGGCCCCTCCCCTTCCCCTTCCCCTTCTCTCCCCTCCCCTCCCCTCCCCTCCTCTCCTCTCCCGAACGGTACCTTTGCCCTTCCAGTGGGCATGCGCAGCAAAGCCTATGTGGCCGCCGTACTTGCGGTTGAACTCAGCCATGAGGGCCTTGTAGGGGTTGCGGATGAGCAGGATGGCGGCGTCGAAAGCCTCGATCTCTTTCTGGCCGCTTTCATGCGTCTTGATGCAAATGGTCCGTCCGCTGCGCCAGTGGTCCCGCTCACCTTTAAACCCTTCCCGCAGCCAGAGGTGAGGAACAGGACCGGTGAGCCGGGGAAGCAAGAAGCCCACCCTACTCCCTTCTGGGCCACTTCAGGAATCCTCACGCATTTGTTCACTCAGTCGTTCGCATATTTATCGAGCACCTACTATGTGCCAGGCACTGTGCTAGGACCCCGGGATTAAAATGACTTACAAAAACATTCACGGGTCTTCAAAAATATTCAGGAGTCTTCCTGTTTTTGAGAGTTAGATTATTCCACAAATAAGTGTAAAACCACTGCCCTGGTGAGTGTTACAAAAGGGGAGTATTAATGCTTGGGTGCTGGCTAGGCACAGTGACTCATGCCTGTAATCCCAGCACTTTGGGAGGCCAAGGTGGGAGGACAGTATGCTCCCAGGAGTTCGAAACCAGCCTGGGCAACATAGTGAGACGCCATTCTCTACAATAAAAATTAAAGAAAAAATTTAGCTAGGCATGGTGGCGTGCACCTGTAGTCCAAGCCACTTGGGAGACTGAGGCGGGAGGATTGCTTGAGCTAGAAGGTTGAGGCTGCAGTGAGTGATGATCATGCCACTGCACTCCAGCCTGAATGACAAAGTGAGACCCTGACTCTTGACAAAAAAAGAAAAGAAGAGAAAAAGCTTGGGTGCTTTGAGAGGGGCCAGACAGTGATGTACTGGGTGATTCCTCTTTGTGGGGAGTCAGCGTCCCTACCCTACTGATGATGGGCATGGCCGTATGACTTCCTGTGGCCCATAGAATGAGGGTGGAAGTAGGTCTTCAGCACAGTCTCAAGATACATCATATGTTTCTGCTTACTTTCCATGAGGCAGCTCTGCTATCACCATGAAAGGACATGCCCTGGGGGTGAGGGGTGGGGGATTGGTCCCAGATGATGACAGACACATAGAATAGACATGGTCCCAACCTACCCCCTGGAGATGGGCAGCCCAGTTAGCTCAACCAAAATCATTGACCTGGTCAAGCGGCATACAAAAAGGTTTCCTGGGGGAAGAGATGCGTAAGCATAGAACTGAAAAATGAGGAGAAACTTACTAGCTCAAGAGAGCTGGGAAGGGAGGGCCAGGGGCTGGGAAAAGCAGGAGCAAAGGGCCTGTGGTGGTTGGGAAGAAATCTGTCACATACGAGTGACTGCAGAGGGAATGCAGGTAGCAAGAGGGGAGCATGGGGCTGGAGAGGGTTATGGGGTCTGTGATGAAGAGGCCAGCACTAGACCAGAAAGACTGGGGAACTCTTAAGAGGATTTAAGCAAAAAGGTGGGGCATGATCAGGTTTTCCTTTCAAAAGCTGAGGAGCTGAGAGAAAGAAGTTCTGTGCAGCTGGAGACTAGTCTAAGCCCTTTACATATATTAAGCAATTCAATCCTCTCAACAATTCTACAAGGAATTTTACAGATGAGGTAACTGAGGCAGAGATGTCCAATAACTCGCCCAAGTTACAGAGCTATGGAAGAGGCAGAAATGAGATATAAACCTGGGCCATCCAGGCTCCCGGCACACATGTGTCCTTCACCCTCTAAGTGCCCCTTAGCTCATGCAAGCTAAGGCATTTGGATATGATATTAAGGCCAGGTAGAAATGTTATTGTACTAGACCTTCAAGATACTAGCTGTGTTTGCAACCCAATGAGTCATTCTGAATATCATGTCACCTCTCCGGGCCTCAGTTTTCCTCATCTGTAAAATGGGTGCATGCACTTTCTCCCTTACAGGGCCATTGTGAAAAATCGATGAGGCCCACAGTAACACTTCAATAAATGGCAGCTAATGCAGAATAAGACTTAGGGTGAAATCGTGGACTCAGAAGTCGCCCCGTATCATCAAACCTTGGAGTATCGTTTCTTCCCTCCCTGTTGTGCTCTGGCTTTTAAGATGGATGGAGGTGAAGCCTGGCTTGATATCTGCTCCTGTTCCTGGAGACTGGGGTCCAGAGAGGTGCAGCCTCCCACACATGGCGACTAAGCAGAAGAGCCAAGAATGGAATGTGATTTTTTCAATCAGGTTCCATTCTAGGACTTGCTAAGTTAAGTTGCCTGGGATAAGCCTAGCCTTGCAAATTAGCACTGGCCCGTGTCCATGAGAAAATATTAACCCACAGCCTTTGAGGTTGATGGGAAGCACAGTGTCATGGAAAAAGTCTCCTCCAGAGGAGAATGAGGAATAGGATGTGGGGGCTGGAGAGAGAGAGCTTTGGACATAAACATTTATGCAAGGCAACACTGGATATAATTCCATGTTCTGTGTTCTGGTAGAGCTCTGCCTGACATGGACAAAGGGCTTTCCATCCATGGTTTCATTTTATCTTTACGAAAATCTATTTCACTACGAGCACAGCAATGGAAAACACAGGCGGGGGGTATACCAGAACTCACACAGATTCTCAACGAGGAAAAATAAATTGCCAGAAACATGAAAGGATGGTCAAACTATTTTCAATCAGCTCCATGCATTGGGATACCCAAGTTACAACATTTCTATTTGTTCATGATGGGGTCAACTTAGCACAGTATTTATCAAGATTAAAAACAAAAACAAAAAACCTAGAAAAGCTATAAAGATTGGGAAAGATCTGTTTCATATTCCAGATTCTGGTTGCCTGAGGAGTTTATCTATAGGAGTATTGCAAATGTAGAGAAAATTCCATTTAGCATAATATCTCCCAGAGAGGGAAGAGTACTATGTCTGGAAAGGAACTTTTGAGAAGGCACATAGAATAGGTTTGCCTGAAGAACAACAGATAGTTGCTCAATTGTCTTCTAAAGAGGGCCTGTCTAGGTAACTGCAAGGGAATAATGGATGCAAGCTTTGAGCCAGAGCGGAATTGCTGAACTCCACCACCAGGGTGTCTCCCTCTGCACTCTCCTTGACATCCAGGATCCAGCATCTCCATGACATAAACATGATATATTTAAATCCTATCTTTTAAGAGTCACCAAAGTATCAGCTTATTTTGGGCACCCATGTGACCCTCAAACTCTAAGGAGCTGCCCAACTGTCCCAGGATTTGGAGAAACAACCTTGTTTAGGGCCACAGAGAGAACAAGACATGTTTTTCCCGTCTGTCTTCCAAACCTCTGTTACTATAGTTGCTTGTGCATTTTTCAGTTAGGGGAGCTAAGGTACAGGGAAGGGAAGTGGCACAGACTGCACATCTCTGCATGCCCTAGAGTTTACTGGGACTGGAATGTCTCATCTTGGCTCCAGGCATGGACGCCCCTGAAGGCTGGTGGTTCTCCAGGACAGTGATATTTGTTTTGAGGACAAGGAAATCCTCAGAAATTGTTGTCCTGCATCAGCTGGGCTGAGAGGCTGCCAACTCTGTGGGTTGATGTACCAGTCTGAGAACATCATCCTGCCTTTCCCTCTTATGTCTCCCCTCCTTCAGAAGTCAGGGCTCTGGCTCCTCACATACCACAGAGCTTGAGCCTGCATTAAGGCAATGAGGTCTCTGAGATGGGGAGAGGTAGGGAGAGGGGGGATGAAGCCCAGGGAAAGGGGAACAGTAAGAGAGAAAGACACAGTTACCTGGAGAGAGGGAGGGACTAAGACAAAGTGAGGGAGAAGGCAGGAGTTGGGGGAGATAAACAGACACAGAAATAAAATGAGACAGAAACAGATAAGGGGAGATAGACACCTAGAGAGAGAACAACAGAGAGAGAGAGACACGAAGAGAGAAGGACAGAGAGGCAGAGTCACATACTGGGCAGAGGCAGACATGCAGAGAAAGGACAATTAGAGAGAGAGAGAGAGAGAGAGAGAGAGAGCGCCAGATGGCAGATGGACACAGAGACAGAGAAAACCATGCTTTGCAAATGGCAGTTGCACCCAGTGAGGGAAAGGGAAGAAAGACCTAAGTGGGACAGACACTTGGATTCTGGGAGGGAAAGGTCCCTACATTTCTTCATTCATTCACTCATTCATTCCCTCCCTCCCTCCCTCACCAGCTCATTGGTGAAGTGGAACCTTTGCCAGACTGAGAGAAGAGCAGGTTGCAGAAAATGTGCAGGAAAGAGAGAAAATGTTGGGCACCCCATCAGGCCTAGGAGGGTCCCGGGAGACCACCCATCTAACACATGCTTCTTACAGAGGAGGAAACTGAGGTCTTGAGGGACAGGGAAACGTGCGTCCAGCCATTCCGCAAGTTGATAGCAGAAGAAAAGAAACTCTAAAGGACTTAGATAAATCAGCAAGAGTTGCTGGGGGATCAGCTCATTGTACAGATGCTACCCCTCCAGACCCACCCACCAAGGCCCCCAAGTTACCGTCTTCTCTTCTAATCAGTGACCTCCTAAATGTCCCACCCACTTCCCCTTCGCCCCAGCACTGTCACTCCCTGGATAACCCTGCAGCCTGATAAATACCTCCCAGTCCAAATCTGTGGCCAGAAGACTATTTCCAACACACCAGTCTCAGCACATCACGTCTCTGCTGAAAACCTCACAATATCCCACCCCATTCTCAGCCCCATAGCCCTCAGGACAATGGTCACAGCTCTCAGAAGGGCATTCTAGGTGCTTTGCCAAATCCTGTTTTGGATGTTCCTTCTACCTTATACCCCAGCCTCACTACCTCCCTTTTCACCATCTAACAGCATGGAACTCTTTTTATTCACCCATCACATTGTGCCACTCTCCTCCTTGTCTCTGTGCATGCCATGGCCTCTGCCTGGGACACCCTCTTTTCCCTCCTTCTGAGTAAGTCCTATCCATCTTCTGCACGCATACCTCAAGACTGAGTTAGAAAAAATATAAAGTGCCCGTCACAGTGCTGGGCCCATTGTAGATATTAAATAAGGGCCCACGATGATTAGAATTATTAACAGCGATGTGAATATATTAATAATAATAGGGCTATGATGAAGGAATGTCTGGGGTACAAAAAGGGTAAAGGACGACCTGTTAAGTCTGCCAGAGACACAGCAATGGGGACTTTGACCTGCAGCCTCAGGAGACGGTTTCCAGGCCAAATAAGCAAGAAATAAGGGTGGGGGCGGTGGGGATTGATGTCCCAGAGATAGCACGTGCAAATCTCCAGTGCATTCTTGAACTACAAAGAGCTCATTATACCTAGGGTTTGAAAGGGGCTGCAGAACTTTGCCCCAGTGTGGCAAATGCAGCAAAGGATTTCATGAAGTTAAGCATCTTTCAGCTGCAAGGTGATGTGGGGAGAGACTGGGCAGGGTTAGCTAGATTGACTGATGCTGTTGGGGGGCAAGCAGCTCTTCATTTTGTCTGCACCCTACTGCCAACTCCAAGCTCCCAGGGAGAGTTCAATGTTAACTGCAAGGGCTCAGGCTGCAGGAAGGATTTTAAAGCTCCTAATGAAAAGGCAACTACATTCAAAGCCTCAGCTGTCTGTGACCAGCCCACAACCCCCTGCCTGTCTCAGTACAAATGAAGGAAACATCCAGTAACTAGACACAGCTTGAGGCAGGGAATTGCCACAGGGGTGTTATGTTTTCTTCTTCTTTTTTTTTAAATCAAGGTAAACTTTTAGTAGGTGTCTCACTCCATTAATGACCCATTAATATTGCCCACACTAAAGCATTAGCAAACACAGGGAGACAAATGAATTTTTGGAATGTTTTGGGTCTGGAAGTAAGAATGCTAGGTTCTTCGTCTAGGGCCAGGGGTCTTGGCTCTGGTTTTGCAGTGGAATCCCCTGGGATCTTATAGAAAACACCCATGCCTGGGCCCACTCCTGAGAGTCTGATGGAAATGGTCTGAGATGCAGCCTGGGTGTCAAGACTTTGAAAGCTCCCTGGGCAATGATAATGTGTAGTCAGAGACCAACTCCCTTTGCCTTTGACTAAGTAAATGACTGTCCTAGTTACATAGCATTTAAAAAATGTCTGTTTTACACCACAGGCTCATACATATCATTTCACAAACATTATCTTGTTATATTTTTTGGAAAATCTCTGAGTTCAGTACTGACATCCCCCTATTATAGATTAGGAAATGAAAGCTCAGAGAAGTGAAGAATTTTGCACAAGTTCTCATAGCTGGTAAGTGTCAGAGTGAACTTTCAGACTGAAAATCAGATCTCCTGACTCTATCTTAAGATTCCATTTCCTCTTCTTCTCTGAAGTTAGGAGGTTGAGTTAGATCAGATGGCGAAGACTTGGTGTATAGGCCACCATTCCCCATTCTCCACTTTCAACAGGCATCACTAATAGATTAAGGCACTTTGTTTCAGAGAGAGAATAGAACCTTTCTTAACACATCATCCTTAAGCAAAAATTCATTGGAATCAACACTAGATGAAACCAATTTTGATCCCTGAACTAAATCATCCTGAGGGACCCCTTCTGTTTGTGACATTCTGGGATTGCATGAGTAGGGTTGCTACCACAGCCAGGAGCGTGAGAATGTTGGCCAGTCATGGCATCCTTTCTGAACCTGCATTCCACAGCCACTGCTCCAGGACAAGCCAGAGAGATTCTGGAATATCCCGGTGCTCTTCCCAGCAGCTCCCACAAAGGCAGCACAGCACAGGGGTTAAGATCATAGGGACGGCTGACAGCCAGCCCTGGGTTCAAATCCTGACATAAGCATGCAATACCCTCAGCATGGAGCTTCATATGTAATAGGTGCTTAATAAACAATCACTCAGGCCCAAACTGGAAATTAATAAATATATAAAAAGCTGGGATTCTTAAGCAGATTCCCCTGCCTGACCCGCTGCCAACTCCAACCATCAGCCTGTCCCTCTTCACCCTTTTTGCCTTTTCTTGCCCAGTCTCTGCCTCCCTCCTGTGTCTCGCCCTGAGAAAGACATGCCCCCTGGCTCTCCCTGAGCTAGGGTTTGGGGATGACTCTTTATTGGCACCAAGCTGTGCCTGGCTAGTGGCTGGCACCCAGACAAGAGTACCCAGAGCCAACTTTTATTGACGACATTGAATGTGGCCCAACACAAATTCGTAAGCTTTCTTAAAACATTATTAGATTTTTTTGTTATTTTTATCTTACTTTTAGCTCATCAGCTATCATTAGTGTCAGTGTATTTTATGTGTGATCCAAGACAATTTTTCTTCTTCCAGTGTGGCCCAGGGAAGACAAAAAATGGGACACCTCTGCTTTGAAACAACCTCATGAGGTATGTACTCTTATCTCTAATTTGTGCATGAGGACACAGGATCAGAGAGGTACAGTAAATTGCCAAAAGTCACACAGCCAGGAAATGGTCTTCAGCTGGTTTGCAGACACAAAGACCATGGCCAAGGGCTGCTACACATGTAGATGCAAAGCCTCCCACAAGAGGAGGCCTTGCTTCCCTGATGTCTCCCACCATGCCCAGGAGAGGGCTTCATGCCCAAGGGGCATTTCATCCATGATTTCTTGTTCCTCAGTAAGAAACCCAGGAATTTCTCACCTGTATGATAGAGTAATAAAGATGCGGGCTTTGAAACTGGGAAATACTAGAATGCAATCCCCAATCAGCTTATTGAAAAAACAAAAACAAAAACATTGTGTGACTTTGGACAAATTATTTCTCCTCTCCAAGCCTCAGTTTTCATTTCTGGGAAAGAACATCCTCCTCCTACCTCACAAGGTTTCTATGCAGGGTTAAATAAGAATATGGCACCTGGCCACCTACTAGGTGCCAGGAGAACATCTTTGGGAATCTGAACCTACATGAGGCGCCTCACACACAGTTGGTGCTCCACAAATGCATGTTGGGACACCTAACTTAGGAAGTGCATCCAGAACATTCCAGTGCTCAGTAAACATCTGTGAATGGAATGAAAATAGAGCACCCTGCATAGTGAATATTGTTGACTTAAATCTGGAGAGGACACCTGGTGAATAGTAGGTGCTCAATAAATGTCCCCAAAGTGAACTTAGTTCTTGTACCTCTATTACATCAAAGAGTTGCTGCAGGAAATATCTGTAATGAGGTACCAGGGCACAGTAGGTATTTGAGAAATGTTTGTGGTAACCTAAATGGAGGAAAGGTAGCAGGCATAGGATAGGTACTTGATAAATGTCAGTTATTGAATGGATGCTAGTGGAGTATCCAGGACGTGACTGAAGAAATGTCTGTGGGGCATAAAGGAAGTAGGGGATACCAAGCATGCAGTGAGTCTCAATAAGTGTGCCTGGGAGAGTTGAGTGGCATGCAGTAGGTACTCAAGGAGGAGTATTCCCATATCCTCCAAGGGGGGACCTTCCCAAGCCCAGGGAAGCTCCTGCCCTGCCCTCCCTGCCGTCTCCTCACCTTTGTTGTAGAGGGAGCCATCGAAGTAGTAGCTGCCAGTGTAGAAGCCCGTGGCCAGCTCAATGAGGTGGCGAGCCCATGTGTTGCCGGCACCTGGAAAGCTGGCCAAAGCAATGAGTTGCTTGGACTTGCCCGGCAGGAACCTTCTGTCCATGC
The DNA here is from genome assembly GCF_047675955.1 of Chlorocebus sabaeus. NCBI lineage: Eukaryota > Metazoa > Chordata > Mammalia > Primates > Cercopithecidae > Chlorocebus > Chlorocebus sabaeus. Next base: position 105,352,641 of record NC_132914.1, on the reverse strand, counting down.
AACGGTTGTCTGAAAAGGGCGGAGCATGGACAGAGGTCAAAACCAGGGGCAGATGGAGCCTGTCTGAAAGGGACCAGGGTATGAGCCCCACCCCTGCCACTTCTCAGCCAGGTGATCAAGGGCACAGGACACTTGCGTGGGTCATGGGAAAGCTTCGCTAGGCCTCAGTTTTCCCATCTGTAAAATGAGGGAGATGGTTCCTCCCTCGTAGGGTTGAGGTGAGTGTTAAATGGGATAATAATGGGAAGGGACAAGCACAGTGGTTAGCCCATAGTAGTGATCCAATAGAAGTCAGCTGGGAGGGTGAATCTTCTCTCCAGCCCCAGTTTACCCCCAGCAGAGCAAGCCTTTCCCATTCACCCATACCCTTTCCTCCAGATTGAAACCGTCAATGGCATCCATTATGTATTTTCTGTTATTCTTGTATTTTGCGGACTCTGAAAAGCCAGAGAATCAGGAATATTCAAATGGTACTCACCACCTCCCAATCCATTTTACAGATGAGGAAACTGAGGGCTAGAGAAAACTAATACATATGCCTTTTGAACATAGGATGCAGTCCAGGGTTCTTATCTTGGCCTCTAAGCCCACATGGTTGGCCTTTGCAAACTCAGGCTCATTCTAATCCACTCCACCACATGCCAGTCACCTGGTCTCTCCGTCCTTCCTCTCCTGTGTCTTGCTCCGTCCTGACATAGCGCCTTCGCGCATGCTGTTCCCTCTCCATTGCCTCCTACCTGCCTTTGCTTTTTGTTCTTCAGCTCTCAGTTGAATGGGTTCCTCTGTCTATCCGTCTGTCTTTCCTTCCTTCTTCCTTTCCTCTTTCCTTCCTCCCTTCCTCTCTCCCCTCTTTTCCTGACTCCCTGGGCTATCATTAGTGCATGACTACATCCATCTCCTTCATATTGTTGATCACAATTGCAATTCAGATAATTATGCATGCAATTAGTCATGTGGTCAGAAACCCTGCCCATATTGTGTTTTGCTGATTCATCAAAAGTTTCCACAATATCTGGTATACAGCAGGTACTTAATAACTGCTTCTTGATTGGATGGATGAATGGGTAGAATGATGACCGGGTGGATAACAATAATATCTATTAATATCTATTTTGTAGGGCTCTTGTAAGGATTGAATGAAACAAAGCATGTAATATGTTAATACTCTAAAGTGCTCAAAAGGCATAGGTATTATTTTTCTCTCGCCCTCAGGTTCCTCATCTGTAAAATGGGTTGGGAGGTGGTGAGTACCATTTGGCTATTTCTGATTCTCTGGCTTTTCAGAGCCTGCAGAATGCCATTACCATCAGAGTTAACAGAAAATGCAAGTCCCAGCACCTCCCACTGCAACCCCAGAGGGAGCTAAGAAAGCACAAGCTTTTCTTTTGGTTCCCTCAGTTGCAAAGGCATCTGAGGGAAGGCTCAGAGCAGGGGGCGCTGGAGCAGAAAGGAAGATGAGAGAATCCCAGATCCAGGCCTGGAGGCCCCAGGTCTCAGTGCTGCCTTCTTCAGCCCAGGACAGATGAACTCCACCCTTGTTTACCATCCAAGGGAAGGCAGGCAAACCTCCTTCACCTCCCATGGCGCCTCACCTCCATCTCTCCCCGTTCTGAGGAAGTCACTCATCCCCTGCTCATGTGTGTGGACTCCATTCCCTCCTTCTTCAAGCTCCTTGCTCCTTCCAACCCCAATATTTTTTCTCTCTCAATCACATTAGCACTCAAACAGGAACAAATAGCTCCATCATTTAGAAAGAGCCCCTTCCAGCGACCACCAGCTCCCCTTCACCCCATCACTGCCATATTGTCAGCAGAGTTGTCCATATTCCTTCACGTTTCCTCCCTGCCATCTACTCCTTGGCCCTTGCACTTGGCCTCTTCCCTGTTCACTGCCCCGAACCAGTTATGGGCAAGGCCTTCAGTGACTGCCCCATGCTCAATTCAACAGACAAGCTCACCTCACATGATTACTCGGGCACAAGGGCAGATCACTCTGCCCTCCTATAGGTAATTCCTTCCCAAGATTTTACTGGGGTCTTTCCTGTTCTTCATTAGCTGCTATTTGTTGAAGTCTTACTATGAGCCTCATTGATTTCACACAAAAGCCCTTTGAAGGAGAGGTGTGAAGTCCTAGATTTAAATTCCAGTTCTTCCACTTACTTGCTGGGTGACATAGGAAAAAGATGATCTATCTGAGCCTCAGTTTGCTCACCTATAAAATGGGACTATTAAGTAGTGATGACAGCCTGAGGTTGTTTAGGAGAATGAAATTCATGAATGAATGCAGTGTTAGAGTAAGACAAACGTGCTGGAAGTGCCAATAGAATAGATTGTGGTTCCTGGTATTGTTGCTGCTAGCTGGAGGTTCAGCTCTCTTCTCCTGCCTGTTTAATTTTTGTTCTGAGACAAATAGATTTAGGAGAAAATAAACCAAGGGACGTCTGTGGCAAAGCCAGGTAAGCTTCAGGGAATGGTTTTCATTGGAATATACTGCAAAAAGGAGCCCAGACACAGGAACTTTCTAGAATATGGTTATGTTTTATATTTTTATAGGGGAGTGGATTACCCAGTTGACATTAACTAGTACACTTAAAATATGTGCATTCCGCTCTATGGAAATGTTACTTCAGAAAAGCTAATATTGAATTATAACCAATGACAACATCCTGAAGTACAATGATGCTTGCAACTTACTTTGAAATGCACCAAAAATTAGGAAGGATTGAGGGATGGAGAAATGGAGAGATGGACAATAAAGTAAATATAGCAAAAGTTAACATACATCACAAAATTCTATGGAATAAGTATATAGGTGTTCACTGCATAAGCCTTCCGACTTTTCTGGAGGTTTGACTTTTTTGTTTTTCAGAATAAAATGTTGGGTTGATAGGTCCAGTGGGGCAGACCAGGCTCCTTAATTTTCCCCCAAAACAGAATTCTCTATTCAAATACTTCCTGGGAGGCCAAGGCCAACCCCAAGGTAAAAGCTGTGGTTTTCAGTGCTGTAAAGAAAGTTGGTTTGGTTCCTAAGCCCTATAAATTAAGCAGCTGTTAGAGGCAATATTATATGCAGTTCTGGAATCAGACCAACCTGGGTTTCCATTCAGAACTGTCATGGCCTACCTGTGTGGCACTGAACAAGGCTTTCCACTCACTAAGCCTCAGTTTCCTCACCTATGAAACAGGGCTAATAAACCTTACACAATTATGTGGGATAATGACTGTGAATTTTTCACAATGTATTTTGAGAAGCTAGGGTTGAGAGTGCAGTCTTGGGACCTAGGTTTCCTGGGTTTGAATCCCTACACTGCCATGTCTGAATTGTTTGACTTTGGCCAAGTTACTCAGCCTCCCTGTGCCAAGTTACCTCATTTGTAAAATGGTGAATAACAGTGCTTATGCAACTGGACTGTTTGGATGATTAGATGATTTAAGGCAGGTAAAAGATTTGACAGAGCCTGGCACAGAGCAAGTGTTCAATAATTATTTAGTTCCCATAGGGGGCATCAGGGCTTAGCACACAGTAGGTGCTCAATAAATGGCAGCCCTGGTGGGCCAGGCTCTTGGCAGGCTGATGAACCACATAACTGTCAAACCTCCCCAGTGTGTAGAAACTGCAAGAGTGATGTGGAAAAATGGAAGCCCTAGTAATGGCCTGGGGGTAGGGCACTGGGAATGAGCAAACTCATTGATTAAGGAATCGTTATCTGCTATTGAAAAGGCGCCAGTGTCTGTTCTGGCCACCTCAAAGCCGTTCATGATCACAGGGTAATTAATCTGTGTATGACTTTCCCCTGCAGGCTAAGGCAGCACAGCTCTGCAAAGACTAACCAACATTTCCCCGAAAGCTAACAAAGACTCATCCTTCCCCTTCAGACTGTAAATAGGGCCAAGAGCCACATGCTCACTAGGCTCTCAGAAGGATTTTAGCTACCATAGAAACAGCCACAGCTGATCACCACTGTTACCCCATCAGTCAAACAGGGACAAGCTATTGGTGGGGCTGCCACTAGCTCGTACAGCACTTTTGTGCAAATCAGAAAAAGGTGCCCACTCCTTCCTCTGGACAGATGTTCTGCCATCCAGGGCACACAACATGTGGCTGGCTTTCAGACACCACTTTTTCTGTTGGCTGTGCCAGTGCAGTGCTCAACCTGCTCAACCACATATGGCAGCTTGGTGACTGGGAAATGAGAAGGAAGAGGTCTAGTCCAGTGGTGTTTTCTTGGCTCTCCAGACTGTGGGGAGTGTCACTGGAGCATGGGCAAAGGTTTCCAGCAGGGGCTTTGGAGTCAGACACCTGGAAACAAATTGCTTTTGTAGATGTATAATTGTGGCCAGTTCCCAATCTCTCTGAATTTTAGTTCTGTCATCTGTAAAGTGGGGATGATACTGCCCTGATCATAGGTTTACTGTGGACTTCACATCACCAAATGAGATGAGGCTTGGCATAAGGACCAGTACATAGTAGATGGTCAATATATTCAGACATTGAGGTGATCCTTCAGGGGCTTCCTTTGGGCTGTGTGTCCTGGCAAGGGATGACCCCCAATCCCCACCCAAGTGCCACCCACCCTTCATGATACCTTGGTCAGGAGAAATGGGTTTTATTGGGAAAGTTTATAAACAGTATGACTTAAGGTAAGTTCCTCAACTGTTCTGAGTCTCAATCCCCTCCCCCGCCCCATAGTAAAGAGGGTATAATGACTGTTCCCAACTCATAGAGAGTTGAGGGGATTCAATGAAAACATGCATATGAAGGATGCAATACTGAGTCTGGCACAGAGGAAGACCTCAAGAAACTACAAGTGTTGCTGCCTCCTCCTCTTGCTCCTTCTCATCACCATCATCAACATCATCACTTTCATCATCACCATCATCAGCACTATCAGCATCACTCTTATCACTATCATCACCATTATCATCATCACCATCATCAAAATCATCACCACCATCATCATTATCATTACCATCACAATCATCATAATCATCACCACCATCATCATCATCACCATCATCATCATCATCACCATCATCATCACCACCATCACCATCATCACCATCATCATAATCATCACCATCATCATCATCACCATCATCACCATCATCATAATCATCACCACCATCATCATTATCATTACCATCACAATCATCATAATCATCACCACCATCATCATCATCACCATCATCATCATCATAATCATCACAATCATTATCATCACCATCATCATCATCATCACCATCACCATCATCATAATTATCACCATCAGTATCATCATCATCATAATCATCACCATCATCATCACCATCATCATAATCATCACCATCATCATCATCACCATCATCATCATCATAATCATCACCATCACCATCATCATAATCACCATCAGTATAATCATCATCATAATCATCACCATCATTATCATCATCATCATCACCATCATCATCACCATCATCATCACCATCATCATCACCATCACCATCACCATCATCATAATTATCACCATCAGTATCATCATCATAATCATCACCATCATCATCATCACCACCATCACCATCATCATAATCATCACCATCATCATCATCACCACCATCACCATCATCATCACCATCATCATCATCACCACCATCACCATCATCATAATCATCACCATCATCATCATCACCACCATCACCATCATCATAATCATCACCATCATCATCATCACCACCATCACCATCATCATAATCATCACCATCAGTATCATCATCATCATAATCATCACTATCAGTGTCATCATCATCACCATCATCATAATCATCACCACCATCATAATCATCACCATCACCATCATCATAATTATCACCATCAGTATCATCATCATCATAATCATCACCATCATCATCATCATAATCATCACCATCATCATCATCATAATCATCACCATCATTATCATCATCACCATCACCATCATCATAATCATCACCATCACCATCATCATCATCATCACCACCATCATTATTATCATGTCTGGTAGCCCCAAAAGACAGAAGAGGAGATAACAGTAAGTGTGGATTCCACTAGGAAAGGAAGAAGACTGCAAGTGGAAAGGATGAGAGAGACAGGGAGAGAGAAGAAGGAAGAATTTATATATAAATTGACAAAATCTTAGAATTGGAAGGAACATTGGAGGCTAACAGTCTACAGTTTCATTTTACAGATGGAAAAACTGCAGCCCAGAAAGGGGAAATGACTTGTCTAGGATAAAGCAGTGAATCTGTGTTGCAGCCTGTGGGAGACTCAGTCTTTCTTCTCATTTGCTGTCACTACAGGAGCCACCAAGGGTCCTCAGTGATGAGGGATAGAGATGGGTCATCAGAACGCTCCCTACCCTGGGAACTCCTTCTGTTGCCCATCCAGGAACTCTAAGCCTGGTGGAGTTCATCATCCCTGCCCTCTGGCTTGCATGGTTTTCTCCTTGCTGCAGGCTGTGTGGGACGGACTGGCAGGGACACGTCTGGGAGGGAAGCCATTGGGAGTGTATCTGGGGTCCACTGGGGAAGGGCCTAGCTCACCTTGGACTTGCGTCTGGTACACAATGAAGTAACTAGGAGTTCCACAGCTCTCAAACTCCTCCGCGCTGCACTTCTGGGCACAGAGCTGCTCATCCTCTCTGTCATGGAGTGGGAATCGGGTGGTGGGAAATCCACAGTGGCAGGCGGTGCCTGCAAGAGCTGCCAGCGGGTACTCCTGGGGATGGAGTGGGAGAAGAAGAGGAAGAGAGTTGCTAAATCCCTGGACAGCTTCAGACTTCAAATGGAGAACAGGATTTGCATTCCAACCACTGCCTTCTCTGTCAGTCTCCCTCAACTTGAGGGTTCCCAAATTCCATCCACAAACCGTGCTTTTATGATTTTGCCCTATCTGTGCACCTACTGTACTACTGTTTACTTATTGGTTTCCTTTAAGTCAATTCACTTTTCGAAACTTAAATTTCAAAGGATACTTTGTATTGCTACCACTAATGGTACTTGTGGGCAAGTAGCACTTCCATACATCTCCATACTGTAAATGCACGTAATACAGAAACAAAACAAGTGATTAAATTCTACCTAGGCACTCTGGCCAACCAAGACTGTGAGCCTGGGATTGGCTCCATTTTTCCTGCATAGAGAGTAGTTAAGGGGGAGAGGTGTTGACGCTTAAACACTGAGACAAAGCTTTCTCCTGGAAAGAGAACTGAAAAAGAAATCCCTTTCTCATGGTCATGCAATACACCACAGTAAATGCCCCCTTGGTGAGATGGTGAGATGAGACCCATGCTTTGGGAAAAGCTGTCTGAGTCTGCTCTTTTAAGCCAAAGGAGATACTGATACCCCTGTGTACCCAGAGTCTTTGTTGGGAGAGCTGCTTCTGATTGTTTTATTTGTTCTATTGAGCAGCGAAGTGGGGGCAAGATGGACCTGAGATCTAGTGGGCACGGGTTTGTCTTTTGCCCCATTTACTTATAAACTGGACCCACCACCCCTAGTTCTTTCTGGTAGCCGGCCCAGGAATAATCAATCTGGTAGCAAACCAGGGTCACATCTGTGTGGCTGGATCCAGCCAGCTTTGCCACGGTAGATTTGGTTTTTTTCCTAGAAGATATTAAATAGGAACTGTGGCACCTAGCTGAAGAGGAGAAGTGTTGATATACTGGAGGGTCAGCTTGGGCCATGACTGATGACATTTTCTAAATAATGAGAATCCTGGAGCTTCCTCTGACACCCTAAACCTCAGACCCTCTATCACGACACAAGCAGTTCTGTATCCCTGTCCACTTGATCACCTTAGTTTCTTTCCTTTGCCCCCTAAGGAGATCAGAGAAAATAGGAAGAGGGAGGTTTGCAGGGAGACTTCTTGTTCCCACATATGCACCCTCACTTCTCTCCAGTCCTGTGTACAGTCTGACACTTCGCTACACTAGTTTGCCCCATGATTTCACTGTCACATGCCTGTTTGTCCCCCCAACTCCAGGGGATCTGTAGGTTTCACCAGGGCCCTCTGGAAGTGAGGGAATGCCATGTGGGTGGAGGGATTCCTGCTAAGGGGAGAGCTGGACCAAATGACAGCCAAGCCTCCTTTAATCTCACAAATGTCACCTCCCATCTTCTAGAATGCCTCTTAGGAGTACAGCAAGTCCTTAAGAAATGCTTGGTTATTTGAGGTAGGCTGGTCCCTCTTGAATAGCTGTGGGAAGCCTCTCTGGTGGGGTCATCAGGGTGGCTCAGAAATTTAAGAGCTTGAATTTGGAGTCAGTCCCCAGTGTGAACTCCAGCTCTGCCACTCGCTTCTGCTGAGAGCTTAGGCAAATGGCTTCACCTGTCTGAATCTTGGTTTTCTCATTTGTGAAATGGGACTGAAAATGTCCAACTCATAGGCTTGGCCTGAGAAGTAAACCGTATGATCCACGGTGCAGAGGGCTGCATGGAGGATGTTCTCAGCAGGCAGCCACTGCTGTGATGCTGCAGCCTTTTAGACTTCCAGAGAAATGCTTCATGCATTAGAAGCCCAATGAGAGAAATAGCCAAGCAGGATGACTCAGAGCAGATGGGGGCATCCAGGACTCAGGGTGTAGTCTGAGCACCCAGGAGGTGCCACAATGTACATAAAGCGAATGCCTGCATCCTTGAGGATAGAGATTGTATCTTGTTACTTTGCATCCCCAGCACTAAGCAGGAGTACTGACATACAGTAGGGTCTTATTAAATATTTGAAGATTTGGCGTGATGGTGATATAGGACCCACGCTTTGGGAAAAGCTTTCTGAATTTGTTCTTTTAAGCCAAAGAAGATACTGATACCTCTGTGTACTCAGAGTCTTTGTTGGGAGATGTGCTTCTGATTGCTTTATTTGTTCTATTGAACAGCTAAGTGGGGGCAGGATGGACCTGAGATCTGGTGGGCAAGGGTCTGTCTTTTGCCCAATTTGCTTCTAAACTTGACTCACCACCCCTAGTTCTCCCTGGTAGCTAGTCCAGGACTAATCTGGTAGCAAACCAGGGTCACGCCTGTGTGGCTGGATCCCCTGAGTCTGAGAACACTCAGACAGCTTTTCCCAAAGCATGGGTCCCATATCACCATCACACTAAGGGGGCATTTACTGCAGTGTATTGCATGACCGTGAGAAAGGGATTTCTTTTTTCAGTTATCTTTCAAGTCCTGCAGAAGAAAGCTGCTTCTTGGTGTTTAAGCATTTATAACCTCTCTACCCTCAACTACTCTTTAGAATGAATGAAATGCCCAACCATCTTTTGGTGGTGGAGGAGGTATGGTTCTCCTCTGGACACTTGAGTAATTAGCTCATTTTGAGAAAACACTGGAGCTCCTTGGACATTGCTGAGTGCTAGTTATGTGCCCAGTTCTGTGCTGGGGATACTGAAGGGGGGCACAAAATGTACAAGGCATAGCCCCTACCCTCCAGGAGTTCACAGCCTGGCTAGGGAGGAAGTATAAACAGTCAAACATCTAGCACCTTAGGCCAAAAAAAGAACATCCAACCCAGGTGCTATCCAGTGCCCAAAGCTCTGGATGACACTGCTGCCTGGCCTCTGCTCGCACCCCTCCTCCAATGGGGAACTCCCTCTGCCCTAAGGTGGGACTGTCCTTACCTTTACTTGATAATTTTTTCATGCTTCTAAGCCAAGTTCAAATGTCACCCCCTGATATGGTTTGGCTGTGTCCCCACCCAAATCTCATCTTGAATTGTAGCTCCCATAATCCCCATGTGTCACGGGAGGGACCTGGTGGGAGGGAACTGAATCATGGGGGTGGGTTTTTCCCATGTTGTTCTCATGATAGTGAATAAGTCTCATGAGATCTAATGTCTTTAAAAAGGGCAGTTCCCCTTCACACGCTCTCTTGCCTGCTGCCATGTAAGACATGCCTTTGCTTTTCCTTTGCCTTCCACCATGATTGAGAGGCCTCCTTGCCACGTGAAACTGTGAGTCTATTAAACCTCTTTTTTTTAAAATGAATTACCCAATCTGAGTTATTTCTTCATAGCAGTATGAAAATGGACTAATAACCCTCATTCCTAACTATTCCTCAGTATTAAAACTCACTTCCTCAAAGGCAGGAAAATCTATTCTGTGTAGCTCCAGTCCGTTAGATCCACATGAAACGGTCACATCCCTCTGCCATGTCATAGATCCCAGTCAGCGACTACATCTATCCCGACTGAGCTGTTGCTTCTCCAGCCGAGCATGTGGTTCCTTCAGCTGTGCTGCACGGTCCCCACCACCAGGAGTTCCGTGGGCCCCACCCTGTGCTCACCTTCTCAGTGCAGAAGTCCACGCACTTGTCCACGGACATGTTCAGCATGGCAGCTGTCATGGGTAAGGCCAGGGAAAGGTTTTCAGGCCTGCGGAAGCAGCCCCGGAACACTGCACTTCCATCTGAAGAGCCAGAGAGAAGAGGACCAGTCAGATATACAAGGAGTCAGATCAGGTTGGGAAAACCACCTTCTGAAGAAAGCCCAGAGAAGGCAAGAGTCTTGCCCAAGGTCACAGAGCAAGCCAAAGCAGAGATGGAAAGAGCGGCTATGTTTTCTGTTCTTGAACATGTCTATTCATAGTCAATGAGCTCGATACATCAAAGAACGTTCTTCTCAACCCTGGCCCCTTTGTCAACAACCCAGGTCGCTGAGATGACATTCTTCCTGGGCCATGCTATCCCACTTTCTTTGTCAGATTCCCATGCCTCACTTCCTCACTCCCAACCATGGCAGTGCCCCATTCGGGGAAATGATCAAGTACACAGAGGATTTGTGTGATTTCATCAGGGCTGAGTGTTTGAGGACTGAGGGAAGCAAGCAGTCTGGAGCTGTCCTGTCCTTACTCACTACTACTAGGGTTCTCCTCTCCCTTTTCTTGCCCTGGGCTTTAGGGGAAAAGTCCTGGGCCTCAGAAGTTCCTACCTACACAGTACTGGGCACCAACAAGCTGCAAGGGACTGACATGTCAGAGGGAATCCCTTTAAGAAAATTTAACCCAGAAATAGTGCAGCTACACAATAAAAAATTTGGAGTCCATTGTTAAATCTTCAATAGAAGTCATCCCTTAAGAAAATATTCAGAGATGTTGTCTTAGGTTGGGGCTACTGAAGCAGAGCCTGAGACAAATGTTCCATTGAAGGTGTGCTCTCAGAGAAAGAAAGCGGGAGGCAGGACCAGACAGAGCTAAGTAAGGATGTGATCTCAGCTGGGTCCCATCTCCATCCTGGTCTCACGGCAGGGATCGGGGGAGGCTCTGGATGAGAAATTGCACTACAGAGTTGGCCCCACCTTAAGGAAAGGGGGCTGGCTTGCCTTGGCCTTGTCTATCCTAGTCTCCAGTGTCAGTCAGTTTTTGGCTGTGGGCTGTGCCCCAGGGTGGGGCATAACTTCCTGCGAGGGGCTGTTTGCTTCTGATAGGCCCAAGGCTATTTTTTAGAGAACGGGGCAGTCGTGAGCCACTGATTGCCACCAACAGTCACCACAGGAAAGGCGACTTGGGTGGGCGCCTATAGCATCCACTACAGATGTGCGCAAAGATTTATCAGTAAGGTTGTTCACTGCAGCATTTTAAAAAGTCACAAGTGAAGGAGTAGAAATAACCTAGGTGTCCAGCAATGAGATAATTGGGCCAATAATGTCTGGAATGATGACACACAATGGAATTCTATTGAAGGTGGAATTCCATTGAAATAAATGGTGCTAAAAGTTATTTTTGCCAGACGAAGATGTGTTTAAGATACAAAGTTAAATAAAAACTGAGAATGTAAAATCCTACATGTTATAAAATATCAATTTTGTAAAAAATTAATCTCTAGAGAGACATATACCAATGTGTTAATAACCGTGATGTCCCTGGACAGTAGGTGTGAAGGATAAATTTTATGTGTCAACTTAGCTAGGCCATGGTGCCCAGCTGTTTGGCGAAACATTGGTCTAGATGTTGCTATGAAGGTATTTTCTGTATGTGATTGACATCTACCATTAGTTGACCTTAAGTAGAGGAAATGATGCTTGATAATGTGGGTGAGCCTCATCCAATCAGTTGAGGGCCTTAAAAGCAAACTTAAGGCTTCCTGGAGAAGAAGGAATTCCATCTCAAGATGGCAGCGTTCACTGCTGCCTGAGTTTCCCGTGTGCTGGCCTGTCATACGAATTTCGGACTTGCCAGCTCCCACGATCGCGTGAGCCAATTTCCTTAAAATAAATCTCTTAATATATCTATCCACATATTGTATTGGTTCTAATCCTGTTGGTTCTGTTTCCCTAGAGAACTCTGACCAATCCAGTAGGAATATAGGTAATTTTTATTTCCATCTCTTTGTAAAACTCTTTTCTAACTTCTTTTCTACAATGAATATGTATTTTTATGTAATAAAGGCAAAACAAGTGAAGCCAAGGCAGGAGGATTGCTTGAGGCCAGGCACTGAAGACCAACCTGGCCAACATAGTGAGCCCTCCATCTCTATTAAAACAAAATTTAAGTGGCCGCTGTTAAATCTTTTGAAAGGCTGGTGATATACATTTACAATTGGGTTATTTCTCAAATTCTGAGTTGTATATACCTTTCCGGAAGCATAGCCATCCACATAAAACAAAGGGCATTGTTAACACGGTGTGATGAAAGCCATCAGCACAAGAACAAACCCCATTTATTGAGTCCCTGTTATATGTCATCTCCTCTGCTAAGCACTTCAGAAACGTCAGCTCATGTCACCTTCTTGAAAATCCTGCAAGGTTCATTGTAAACTCTCATTTTACAGATGAGAGAAACGGCTTTGAGAGAAGAGGTTGCAAGACAAATCTAAGGACCCATCGTTTGCAAAAACTTACTGAGGCTCAGAAGCAAAGTGTTAGCCCTTGGAAAAAAGCAAAGCAAGTTGCAAAAACCATATGTCTCTCTCTGTAGCGGTGTCTGGGTCTATCGAGAGTGTAAAAGCGTTTTTTAGCATACACATATATATTTACATTTATGTGCAGATAAGAGGATATGGAATAACTCCCTGAGCAGAAGGGTGGGGGGAGGGTGTTTATGAATGATAATTTTATATTTTAGCCATCAAAGACACCCTAGTGATTCTTTCTACCACATGGCACCTGATAGGCTGAAGTTGCTCACTGCAGTGACAAGCCAAGAAAACTAAGAGGACATTAGGAATTTGGTTAAATGACTAATTTCCAGGGCATCCCTCAGACTCCTGCTGTCTTAGCTTTCTGGGTCTCTGGCTTTATCCTGGTGAGACAAGTGGCAGTGGTAGTGGTGATAATGTCAGGATGCTGCTCATCTGCTCCTTGGTCCCTCCAGGCCTCAGTTTCCCCACATATAAATGAAGACTGGGAGTTAAACTGTGCAGTGACTCTCATGCCTACTACCCTGGGAACATTCAAAGAAGTATGGGAACACCTTTGATGGCTCCAGTGGTTTGAGGCCACTGGCACTTGAAGGGCTGGGGCTGGAAATGTGCATGCCTGTTCTGCACAGGACAGCCCTTCACCTCCTAAATGAGCACGTGCCACATCCCAAATGCCACTAGTGCCCTGTAGAGAAACACTGGACAGTCGTCCATTTTGTGGCCTGGGTTGCTGAGTGGGATGCCCTGTAAGGTCACCTAGAGCATGATGTCCATAGCATGTGCCATACACATTGTGTGTGTGTCTGAGTTTTCCTCTATTGCTCAGGTTGGAGTGCAGATCTTGGCTCACTGCAACCTGTGCCTCCCAGGTTCAAGTGATTTTCCTGCCTCATTCTCCTGAGTAGCTGGGATTACAGATGTGTGCCACCACACCCAGCTCAATTTTTGTATTTTTAGTAGAGATGGGATTTCACCATGTTGGCCAGGCTGGTCTGGAACTCCTGACCTCAAGTGATCTGCTTGTCTCAGCCTCCGAAAGTGCTGGGATTATAGGTGTGAGCTGCCACGCCCACCGGGAAAGTGGGCATTTGAGCTAAAGATTTATGGCAACGAGGTGGGAAGTCCCAAGCACTGTGGATTAGCTCTCACTTAACCAGAAAACTCAGCCGGATGCTAAGTCAGGTCACTGGGCAACGAGATGCTAACTTTTCCTCTCTTTCCACTCCACTTGAATCTACTGAGTTCCTGCTAATGCCAGGCTCCATGCTGGGAACTCTGGGTCCACTCAGTCTGCACAGCACCCATAGGTGATAGATGCTATGAGTACCTCCATCTCACAGATGATAAAACTGAGGAAGCTGAGGCAGGCTCGCTGGCTTCCAGTGTTACAGAGCTGGCAAACAACAGGGTGAGATCAAAGCCAGGTTTCCCTGTCTCCAAAGCCTGTGCTTCTTCCAATAATAATAATACTATTATGAACAGATGCTTATATTAATATAATATTAGCCCAGTGCAGTGACTCATACCTGTAATCCCAACACTTTAGGAGGCAGAGACAGGAGGATCCCCTGAGCCCAGGAATTTGAGATCAGCCTGAGCAACTTAGCAAGACCCTATCTCTACAAATAATTTTTTTTTTTAATTAGCTATGGGTGGTGGTGCATGCCTGTAGTGCCAGCTACTCAGGAGGCTGATATGAAAGAATTGCTTGAGCCCAGGCAGTTGAGGCTGCAATGAGCCATGATCATGCCACTGTACTCCAGCCTGGTTGACAGAGTGGGACCTTGTCTTTAAGAAAATCATAATATTTTTGTGATTGTTATTGCTACCATGTACTGATTGTATGGTATGTGATAGGAAGTAGGCTGAGTTGTTCACACATGTGTCTCATTGAACTCTCCCATTCACCCTGGTCATATGGGGCTCCCCATTTTCACAGATGAGGAACCTCAAGGCTCAGAGGACTGAAACTGCTTGATGTGAGTCACCCAGCTTGTAAGAGTCAGACTTACATCTTTGATATTTATCAAGTGCCAGGCATTGTGTAAATGCTTGATATATCTTATCCGGTGGAACCTTCCTAAACCTTAGCAGGAAGATCTCATTCTCTCCATTATAAAGAAGAGAAAACAGGTGCAGAGGGGAAGTGACTTGCCCAAGGCCATAGAGCTGACAAGTGGCAGTGTCTAGATTTCAACCTGGGAATGTCTGAACTCCAAGTCTGTACTCTCCTGGGCTGTCCCTTTTTAAAAAGCCACCCCTGGCTTTAGCATTTCACAACAGTGGGACATTGATTTTCTCTCTCCCACCCTTCATGTCCACTCTGCTTTTCACCACAAATCATTCAGAAAGTCAGGGCTGTCACTCTGAGGTCGCTTGACCCTGGGTCTCTAGAACCAACTTCAAATTGTTAACCTCCCTCTTCCCCACCAGGATCTTATTTGAGGGACCATCATGAAATCCTCCCAGGTCGTAAGCTAGAGCTTGGAGGGTTGCTAAAGACAGTATTTTGGGGGTTGGAGCCAACAGAGGCCCCTTTAGGGCTGGGGCAGTCCTGGGTACCCTTGTAGGGATCCCAAGCCCACCAACTCTTATCCTCTAATGTGGGTCCTTTCTTGAGTCCTGTTCCACTACCCTGGTGGGGTCTGAGGCCCCCAGAGCAGTGTGTTGGGAAGACACAGTCGTGTCTGAAGAAGTGAGTGGTGTTTGCACATGTGTGTGCATGTGTGTGTGTGTCTGTGCATTAATGGGGGCAGGAGAGGCTGTGTGAGGGCACTTGTGGGTCTGGCTGCACTGAGATTGAGCAGTGGGATGTGACACTGAATGTGTGTGTGTTGCTGTGCACACAGTGCTCATCTGTGTATGAAAGGGTGTGAGTGATGATGTGTGCATCCCATGTGTATGTGTGACTATGCTCATGCCAGTGTGAGTGCAGATCCACCTGTCTGGGCATGTGGATGCTGACCTCTGAGAATGCAAATGTGACCCTGTAGACCATGCTCATCTGCACATCGTGGGTCTATGGGGGAACATAGGAGTCTCTGGCCCTGTGCATTTGACTGTGTGCTTCTGTAGATAACTTGTGTGGTTGTGCATCAAATCAACCTCTAGGAGGGCGAGTCTTACCATAAGGTGTTTGTGCACATGGAGACAACAACCCCAGGGGCTCTCTCTGGGTTGCCTGGCAACCAGCTGGCTGAGAAGAGGGCTCCTCTTCTCCTAGTAGAGGATGAGGCTGGGCTTCAGCCAGTCCCTCATGAGCCCGGTTCAATGCCACCAGGGGTTTGACATTTCCCAATCATCCCAACGGCTGGCACCTAGGTTCAGATGAAAATACTTATTTCCCCAGTGCAAGGGGAAATGCACCTTAAGAAGAGAGAGTAACTGGATGGGTAGATTCCTCTGATGGAGTGCAGCCCAGATAGAATCTTTTCCCAGGATGCCAAGAGCACTGGGGACCCTTGCACCTGGTGCCCACAGCCAGGTACACTGCTGGTGTCTGTCCCAGTTGTTTGCATCATAGTGGATCTCATATACAAGTCATCTCTATATGGGAGTATGCATGTCTGACTGTGGCCATGTGAAAGCTGAAGCAAGCCCAGGGTGGTCTTTGGGGTCCTTCGCCCTCAGGAGTCACCCTTGTATCCTCTAAGAGCATGACCCCAAATAATCGAAGGCACTGGAGCATCACTCAGGGCCTGTGGGTGGCACACATGCATCTTCCTCTAGGCTTCCTTGGCCAAGCGCGCTGCCCTCTCCCCTGTCCCTAAGCTGGGCACCCATCTTTTGGGCTCAGTCCGCTGATGGGTCATATTAACATGCATCTCCAGATGAGCTTCAGGGGACCCACCCTGACCCAGAGCCCCAGGAGAGGCCTTCCATCCTGGCACCACACCAGAGAGCCATGGCATTTCCCTGGACTGACAGGCTCAGGGTGAGCCACCCTGGCTGACGAGCAGAAGACTTAGTGATTAGGAAACATGAATTCTCATCCTGACTCTGTTTCTCCTCTCTGGAACTCAGCATCTTCAGCTGTAAAACGGGGAACTCTCCTTCACATGGCACCTCTGCCCTTCCTTGTCTTTGACCATGGGCAAGTTTCCTCTCATTTCAGAGCCTCAATGTTCTCATCTGTAAAATGGGTGCATAAATATTGGGTGAATCATTCAGAGATGGACATGGATAAACTTTGTGAGCTACAGATACTAGAGAGGGGGCAGTCAAAGGTCTGTCTCCTTACCTGCTGTCCTTTGACTGAAAAGAGGGGGAGAGCCATGTGGAATCCCTAGGCTGGCATTTCTCCATGTGATTTCTTCCAGCCTGCCTAGATATTAGGAGGCCAGAATAGGAAGAGGAAGGAAGTCTTTGTAGATCCAGCTCTGCAGAGACTGGTCTCTCTTTGACATTTAAACACCTGCTAATGAGTCCCTGACTCTCCCAGCTTAGAGAGGAGGGCTAAACTGAATGCTCTGAATACCAAATAAGGTGAAATTTTTAGAGGACTTAAAGGGCCCGAGATGGATTAGAAACTACTACTGCGCACCTCTTTGGGCAAGATGTGCTCTGGGGGTGCGGTGAGGGGATAACAGTTTGGGAAGTCAGTTCCAGGAGCAGTTAATCTCCTGGGTGGAAGGCATTCCTGAAGTCTGGCCTATTTTACTTTGTGAGGAAACTGCGTGAAGTCACAGAGGGCTTCCTGATGTCCAGCAGAAGGTCTGGAGAGCTTTCCAAGTCAGGAAGGGATTGGTTTAGCTTGACACCTGGGACCTGGGGAGCTCTCTGGAGGCCATCTCCCTCTGCAGGTGGCTCTCCACTGTCTTGGTGATCTGGACACAGAATACACATGGTAGTCAAGACGTTTACTCTCCCCACTTCCCTCATTTCTTCCATCTGTAATATGGGTCACCTGGCCCTCCCCTTCAGTGGGTGAGAGACTCTTTCATCTCTTATGTCTGAAAATGAAAGGGAAGTGGCAAGGGAATCCCTTGGCTTCCCTGACACTCTCCTGTGGTATAAAGAATTCTGGATTTCCATAGCAGTGAAAAGATGCTTTCTTGTTTGCAAAAGGCTCTGATGTCCCAAGGTAAGGGCCTTGGCTCTAAGTCAGACAGACCTGGGTCAGCTGCTTATTGAGCTGTGTGCCATTGGGCAGGTGTCTTCACTTTGCTGAGCCTCAGTTTTTCTCATCTGTATGTGAGGATTGTCGTATCTACCCTGCACAGTTGGGGTGAAAGTCTATGCGATGGCATTTACAACAGTGTCTGAGACGTAAGTACTCAAACCATGCCACTTCTTATTCCTTTCTCCATCACTTGCCCATAATATGTGGAGGGTGGCTAGAACCCATGCACTGTTTGCTGTCAGTGGTCCATTGATATGCCTGCTGTTGGCATTTGCCATTCCATTATAGGCTGATAGTGACCATGACTCTGCCTTAGGGCCTGTAAGGGACAGGCTGGGCCTGCCAGGGAGTTAATCTCCCCAGGAGCCACCCTCAGCCAATGATGGATGAGAGTTGGAGAAAAATAAATACAGCAGCTTTCTGTTCCTCAGGTGAAACACGTCTGAAGTTTGTTCAATACCGTCCCCCAGAGCTCTCCAGTGGGGTTAAGCTTCCGTTGTCCTCACTAGAGACCTGCTTTGTCAGGGACCCTGTATTAGCTTTCTTCTCCATCTTACCTTTCTAGTCCCCTATGGGTGCATCTTGGCAACACCTTCCAGGTAGCCAAGGTTCACATCCCTGTTTTGGGAGAACCCAACTTAAAACATCTTGGATCTTTGAGCACTTTCAATTACAAGGAAAATCCTTCACAGATTTCAGGGCCATTGCTTTTCACAGCTCATAGTCTATGTGAATGGTACTCCCTGGAGTCATGAATGACAACAGCAGTAGCCCTGGATGGCATATTCCTAATAATCAACCTTTCTAAATAATTGCCAATGATGGCAATAATAACAACAGCTGTTTACTCTATGTCATTAGTGCTACGTATGTTGTGTACATTATATCTCAGTTAATCCTCACAACAACCTATGAGGTGAAAAATATTATTATCCTGTTTTATAGGCAGAGATTCAATTACTTTTCCAGGTCACACAGCTGGTAGGGAGCAGAGCTGGGATTTGACCCCAATCTTGTTTGACATCACATCCTAGTTTCCCATCTCTTTACTATCCTGAAGAAGGTCTGCCCAATTTTAACAAGTTGCGCTCCAGAGACCCCCATGCCAGCTACCTGAATTTTCCAGAAATCCTCTCAGGCCCCACAGTGGGAGTCCAAGGATTGCAAAAGCCCATGCCCCACATTCTGACAATGTCAGCTCTGCATTGCCAGGCTAGCTGGGATGGTACATGACCTCAGCAGCTTGGGCTTTTTACTAGCAAGAAGCAAGCAGAGCAACTGTTCATCAACTCCCTTTGCTGGGGGCAGACGAAGAACAGCCCGGAACCAGCTGCAAGTGTCTCTGAAGTCCTATCATCTCTTTGTTCTGGAGCTTCACAAAAATGAGGTAAATGTCACCTGGCATCAGCTTAGAGGCAGCTGTGGAAGAGTTCTCCTTGGTTTGAAAGAAGCCACCACCCCCTGGGTAATTAGGCCAAGCTCCACTGCATTAAAGATGCGGTGAGGAGGAAAGGCAGTGAGCTGGAAGCTGTTAATGGCTACCTAGCTACCTATAATCAGAGAGAGATTGAATTACACAAAGAGCCTAACTGTCCAAAGAGAATTCAAGCCAGCTATTTTTAGACATTACCAAAGGCTCCTGTGGGCTGTTGGAAATTCAAATCGCTTGAATTGGGTGCTTCTCGGAGTGAACTGGGGAGTTTCCATTAGGAAAAAGCTACTCTGTAACAGGCACTGTGCTAGGTGCTTTCTAGTCTTTTCCTCACTTGGTGGCCACAGAAATTGTGAAATATTGGGATTGTCTTCATTTTATAGATGAAGCACCTGACACCTAGAAAGAACGAGTGGCTTGACCAAAGTCAATACAGCCATCAAATGAGAGAATTGGGATAGAAACACTATGCCTGATTCCAAAACCTGCATTGCTCCCAATATTTTCCTGTCCAATGACCTAGATTTTGCTTAGGGGAGAAGAGCAAACCAATTATCTCCCATCATGATGCAGAAGAAGAAATATTTTCTCTTATTCCCTTGGCCCTACAGAGAAGAGTTCATGGGGTCCCATATGAATTATGAAATTCGGGGCTCCCAGACCTACAGCAAAGGGAAGTAGAAGAAGCCTCCAGGCCTAGCAAAGAAGGAGTTAGACGTGGTCCATTCCAGCAAATGTGACTGTTCCCTAATCATCTGAGGGGTCCTCTCAGCAGAAGTAGTTGGAATGGAGGATCAGTGAACATAAAGCAAAGCACTGCACAAAATTCTCCTTCTAACTCTGGGAGACAAAAAATTGCCAGAATTAACAACAGTACACAAAATCCACCATGTAAATTGTGAACCATAAATAAGGTATCTATTTTTTCAGTGATAGTGTAAGCTTCATAATGTCTCCACTAAACTAGGAAGGAAAGAACAAAAGGAAAAAAGTGCAGATCCCTGGGAGAGGCTGGTTTGCCATCATTGGGGTTTTAGGCAGTGCTAAAGGGTGGTCAGCACCATGGACAGCCACCCTTGGGACTCAGGAGCCCCATTCTGATGAACTTTGCAACCCAAATCTTGCAAGACTCTTTCAGGCAAATGAAATTTCTTGCAACATCCCATAAAGCCATAATGTTCTCAAATCACCAGCAGGTCTCTACCCCTGGGAGGAGAGCTACACTTGCCGACACATTTAGCAAACTGCTGTGAAAAATGTAATCTGACCAAGAAAGAGGTCCATTTCTCAGTTCTTTTGTAACAAGGGCAAAGAGTCCACGTGCCCGAGAGTCAGTGTCAAGGCAGAATAGCAGGGTGCCTGCAGACATTTGCTCTGCTAACCTTTTAATGCTCTCACTATTATGGGAGCATTCCATCACCTCACCTCAGAAACACCTAGGCTGGCATCCTGTGCGAGGCAGATGCCCCACCAGAATGGTGTTTGGGAGATAATAAGCTTCCTTTAGATCTCTCCAGTCATTAAGAGTTCTGTGTCACTGCTTAGGAAAACACAATTAGGACACAGTGTTAATACCAACTAATGACTCTACAAATGAAATCTGGTTTCTGCCATAGCTGTTTGCTGGAGCACTCACTCATTTCTCTTGCCTGATGTAATACATGCCAGAGTTGTGTGCCAGTGACTTGGAAGGCATCCCTTTCTGACTTATTTGTGTACAAAGCAAATCCTAGGCATAATCCTAGGAAATCGAAGATGCTACTGAGTCAGAGCAAAGACATTGCAGATTTCACATTGCCTAGAGTCTGGAAACAAGGTGAAAGGAGGGATCAGGGGTCAGGGAAGGGAGGAGATGAGCTGGAGCCAAGGAGTTCCCCCAAAAGAGAGAAGATGGTGTTCTGAACCAAATTCCAGGGCCAGGGTGTCTGCAACACTGTGGCAAGTGGGTGCCCTAACTGGGATTCATGGACCTGGGTTCCAGCCTATGCTCAGTCCCTAAGAGGCACAGTAGCCTTAGAAAACCCATGCCTGCCAGTCATTTCCTGCAACAGGCACCAGGCTTTTGTGCTCTCGTTTATTTGCCTAATTCCTCTCCCACTGCTTGGTGATTTGTCTTGAGTCTGGGTATCCTCCTCTTCTCCGCCAGGGAACAACCTTTCAAGCCTCTCATCAAATGTCCCCTCATTTATCGAGCTGCCCCCTCCTTCATGGAGCCTCCCCCAGTGCTGTTCAATTTAGCCATTTCTATTCTCTGAGCCACAGTTTCTCCAATGTAAAATGCAGACATCAGTGAGAAAGGTGCTTCCAACATAGCATTCAACACATGACCTTTGCTGACTCTGGACTTTTGATCATGAGTTAGAACCCATGGCTGTCCCCTTCACCTGGAATCCTCTTAGAATGCGATTCAGCTCAAAAATTGCTCCCTTGGCTCTTGAAGACAGAGCCCCTGCAGCCCTCTGGGTCTCTGGTTCAACCAATCCTACTTGTATTGGGTCTGCACAAAATTATCCTTCTAACTCATGGTTGAACCAATTTCATTAGTATCAGGTCTGTTGCCCCATGGGATGGAAAGCTCCTTGAGGTCAGGCATTGTGCTTTACTGACCACTGAGCTTCTCCATACCTCATCCACAGAAGAGCTCATCAAGTGTTTTGGTTCAATGAATGGTTCCTGCACTCTCTTTGTATACCATGTTGCCAACTGGATTTGAAACATTGTCAACCATCTCTCTCCTTGTCCAAGCTGCGTTCCTTCTAAGTCTCAGTCTTGGTAGCCTCGGGATTAATGAGGCTTAGATTTTCTTTTAGGGTCTCCAGCTGAAGGTGCTCAAGCTTCAAACCTTATATGGTGATGATTCAGAACAACAGTGATGAACTTTAGAGAATCCAGGACTCCACTCTCAGTAGAAATAAGTGTGTTTCTTCCTCTTGGACATAATACAAAAATGCTATTCTCAGATGGTACAAAGCACCACCCAAATAATTGTGCCACACAGAAGGGGCAAGTGAGGGGTGCAGCAGCATTCCTGCCAGCAGCCCCCCAGCTGACCCATGGTCAGTGAAAGTGTTATTATGTAATACAAGGTGATCACAGCAGTGTGTGTGTGTGTGTCTCTGAATGTGTGTGTGTGTGTGTGAGAGAGAGAGAGAGAGAGAGAAACGGGGGTGGAGAGAGGGAGGAAGAGAGAGGGAGGAAGGTGAGGGAGAGAAAGAGGAAGAGAGAGGTGGGGAGAAGGAGAGAGGGGAGAGAGAAAGAGAGAAAGAGATATTGAGAGTGTGTCCAGGTTATTCAGCCAACCTGAACATTAACCAAAAGGAGGTCTGGCTAGTGTCTGGCTAATGACATACACAATCCAGTTCTTGTTATCTATCTCAGCTTCATCCACTAGGATGTGTTACTGGCAGCAGCTTTCCCTCTAAATATCCCTGACTTTAAGGTCATCTCTTCAGATGGTCCAAATGTTGCTATCAAAATAACATAAATATTGACATAAAGGCGATCAACTGTAAAGGTGATAAATCTGCCACTAAGTTAAAAACTCGTAATATTAGCAGCCAAACCAGAAAGCCACTCTATGAACATTCTCTGGCCTGGATTTCACGTGCTACCTCTGTCCTCTGCCCTCTGCCCTCCCAGGCCTTCATACCTGAACTGAGGTTACTATGGGGAGGTGGAAGTTGTGGTTCATTTGGAAAAAACAGCCAGTTTGCAAATTGACCGCATACTCAACCCTATTGCACAGCAAAGCTTGAATGGAGCTTCAAAAATAAGGGATTTGAGGCTGAGCATGGTGGCTTATGCCTGTAATTCCAGCACTTTGGGAGCCTGAGGTGGGTGGATCGCGAGGTCAGGAGTTCGAGACCAGCCTGGCCAACATAGTGAAACCCTGTCTCTACTAAAAATACAAAAAAAAAAAAAAAAAAAAAAAAAAAATTGCCAGGTGTGGTGGTGGGAAACTGTAATCCCAGCTACTTGGGAGGCTGAGGCAGGAGAATTGCTTGAACCTGGGATGCAGGGGTTGCAGTGAGCCAAGATCACACCACTGCACTCCAGCCTGGGCGACAGTGTGAGACTCCGTCTCAAAAACAAAACAAACAAATATATATATATATATATTTGGGATTTGAAACACTGAACACATTTTCAAGCAAACAAACAATGAGTTTCTATAAATGATGAAATTCACATGGAAGAGGCCCTTCTCTGCAAACAGACTAGCTGTTAACTTTCTGCTAAAGCCACCCGGGTGGGCAGGGCTACATTCTGGATGAGATCCACAGAGGCTCAAAATGTGGTTTGTGGACCAGCATCCTGGCATCACCTGGGAGCTCTTTAGAAATGCAGCATCTTGCTGGACCTGCTGAATTGGAATCTGCATTTTAACAAGATCTCCCAGGGGAACTCTCAGACACATGCAAATCTCGGAAGCACTGGCCAGAGGGCTAGAGAAGCAGCTGTGGATTTCTGCTTCTGTCTTTGGACTGCGTGGGAGGGGTAACCCCCAGAAAGGTCACCCCCCCCATCTTTTATCAGGCACATTAACTCTTCTCATAAGTCTTAAGGTCATCTGGAATTATGCTATGTGACCTTGGACTGGTTGGGGATAATAAACAACAGTAATTACCTGAAAAGGCTGTAGGGAAGGTAAATGAAATCAGGCCTGTAATTGGCTTAGGACAGTGCCTGACATACAGCAGATTATTGATAACTAGTTATTAGCTGCTATTAGACATTCCTCCCCAGTCCCCAGGAGGGGACAATGATGGGACAGTGCTCTCAGACAAGGAGCCAGCTCCTGTCCTCTTATTCACTCCCTCCTGTTGGTTTGGAAATCGGAGAGATTTTCCAACAAGACCCAAACCAGAAGCTTGAACAACCCAGGATGGATTCTCTCTTTGAAAGCATCAAGGGCTCCAGAGTGGGTTTAAATTCTCTGCTGCTTACAAGCTTTGTGACATTGAGACTCAGTTTCCTCATCTGTAAAATGGGAATAAGTAAATAATAGTACCTATGTCAATGGTCATTTGTGAAGATTAGATGTGTTATTCTACATGAGGCATGGAGAAAAGGACAAAGTGTTTGCTATTGTCATTACCACCATCATCATCATTAGAGACAATCTGCTCTGAGAAAATCAGGATGGGAAGGCAACGCTCAGGTTCCAACTCAGTTTCAGAGGGAGGAAGACTGGTGAGAATGAGGGATGCAGCTGGAACCAGAGGCAGCTCAGAGTGGGAGGGAGAGAGAAGCGCATGCAGGACCATTCAAAGGAGCTGGGGCAAAGGGCTCTGTGAGGGACTGGGAGAGGCGAGGCTGGGGCAGGACGGTGGTGGCCTTGGAGTGATGGGGAGCCAGGGAGGGTACAGGGCAGACATGTGGGACTCTTTACTCTGGTGGGCAAGGACTGCAGCCAAGGAAGGAGTAGCAGAGAGGGGCAGGGCAGACTCACGTACACCTGCGGGCCGACTCCTGGGCCAGCTGCAGCCGGTAGACAGAGAGGCGGTTGGCGCCGCCGCACACGCTGCCTCGCTCGCCCTTGCACTCCATGTCGCACTCTGCCTCGCTCACGTTCGTCGCCTGGATCTTGTGGCCGCAGTAGCACTCGGCGCCGAACTCCAGCCCGGCATACAGGTAACCCCTGGGGGAGGCTGCTGTCAAGCAGGGTAGCTGCCACCATGGAGACCCCAAGGCAGGGAGACTCAACGTGGAGACCTGGGGGATGGGAGGGCTCTGGGGACCAGGAGATCCCAGGGGAAATGGGGAGACTGCTGATGGGAGGTTGGGGCAACTGAGAGACCCCAGAGGACAGGAGAGACCTCAGGGGACAGGAGACCCACCCATTGTGGAGACCTGGGAGATGGGGGCCTTCGGGAGACAGGGGGACCCCAAAGAAATGAGATTAGGGAGGTAGCACACAGAAAGACCCTGGAAAGAGGGCAGGGGAGACCCCGAGGTGGGCAGGGAGACTCCAGGAGATCTGTGAGACAGGCATGCTCCATGGGGCAGGAGGATCTGGGTCTGGGATAACGAGACCCTGAGAGGAGTCAGGGAGGCTACAGAGTTAGCCTTGCAGGGGGCAGTGTGGAGGCAGGAAAGCCAAGAAGGAATACAGGGAGGCCCCTAGAGGACAGAGAGACCCAAGGAGGGGACAGGAACACCCAGGGACCCTCCACCTGCCTTCATCTTCACCCTTCCACACCTACCCACATAGACACACCATGTCCATATTCACACTCACCTGTACACACCTGCACATGGTACACCTGTCAACACACACACACCTCAGATCCTGTGGTCTCCCCTACCCCACTCTCTTTCTTGCTCTTCCCTTTCTGGAAACCCAATACGTTCATCTCTCCAGAGTCCAGCTCCTTTATTCTTGGAAACATCACCCAGGAACGGTGCCTCCTTGTCCCTTGAGAGGAGCTAGGGTGAAGGGAGGAGGCACAGGGAGCTCATGAGGGAGGCAGGGACTCTTGCATCCCTCTGGGAGAGGACAAAAATGAGCTCACACATTCACCAAGGAAAAATTCCTAAAAATAAAAATCCAGGCACTGCAAGGTTTTCAAGTTTTTTTGAAAATTTTCATAGTGATGGAATCCTTTCCTAAAAAGGACTCTTAGTGGCTACCCCACTCTGTAAACAAATGAAAAGAGCATTGCTTGCTCCGTGGCTCCGGGAGTGGGAAGGACAAAGTCAAGACGGAGAAAAACTGAGGTTCACGGAAATCCATAAAAGAGGCTTGATGGAGCACTTTTGCTCTTCTGCTATGGGAGGACACAGCAACAAGGCACCATCTTTGAAGCAGAGAGTGGGCACCTACCAGATACCAAATCTATTGGCACCTTGATATTGGACTTCCCAGCCTCCAGGACTGTAAGCAATACATTTCTGTTCATAGAAATTACCCAGTCTAAGGTATTTTGTTCTAGCATCCCAAACAGACTATAAGATGCCCACCATCCTTCCCTTGGCCAATTCTGCTGCAGTCATGGGCTCTCTGATCTTTAAACACACTGAGTTCCGTCCTGCCTCAAGTCTTTTGTCCTTGTCATTTCTCTGCCTGGAACACTCTTACTCTGCTGTTTGCATTGTTTCTTTTCACCTTCCAGGTCTGGGCTCAGTCATCTTCCTAGAGAATCCTTCATTGACTACCACACTGAATGTTACCCCTCATACTGGGCACTATCCCATTGCTCCGTTTTGTTTTCTTATGACTGTCATCACTTTTGAAATGATCTTAGTGATTTTTAAAGTAGTTTGTAAATTGCCTGTCTTGTTCTCTAGAATATAATACCCAGGAGGGCAGTGACCCCATGGGTCTTGCCCAACTGTCCCAGGACAATGCCTGGCATATGAGAGATGATTAATACACATTCATGGAATGAATGTAGACCACTTCCCTGATAGACACCCTGCAGTGGCTCCCCATTACCCTCCTGGTCAAATCTGGATGCTCTAGTTGGCTTTCAAGGCCCCATTCCACTGGGCTTTGGGCACCTCTGTGACTTCCTCTCCTGACACTCCCTTTGTACCCTCTGTGCACTCCCATGCTGCCTACCTGAGCACCCTGGGTGTTTCAGTGTATTTCAGGAGTCCTGTCCTTTGAGTATGCTGTTATTTCTGCCCTACCTAGAAAACTCCTACTCATCCTTCAAAACCCAGCTTATGGTCTCACCATGATAATGCTTCCTAAACCCTCCACATGGAACCTTCCATCCCTTCCATCTTCTTGACTTTCCTGCACCTTGAAAAGCACATCCACCCCAGCACCCATTATACTTGATGTCTCTGTACCCTGGTTTCCTCATCTGTGGAATGTGGCTCATAACATTCCTGCCTCACGGGGGTCTTGTGAAGTTAAAGAGTTAATATTTGCAAAATGCTCAGACAGTGCCTGGCACAGAACAAGTGCTTTTTAACTATTGTAAGCTGTTGTTATTCTGTGGCCCAAGCCTATTGTTCATGCCTCTATCTCCCCAACCAGATGGGAAGCCCCGCTGAGGACAGGGCTGTGGATGGCTCATCTCTTCATCTCCAGCACCTGGAATCAGGTCCAGCACCCAGAATCAGGTCCAGCACCCATGGGCAGTCAACAAATATTTGCTGAACCAAATTGAATTACATGAGTAGCTCTGACTCATCTTGGCTGTCACCTTCTCTGAGAAGTATTTCCTTTCACCCCACGCAGCTTAGACCTTGTCTGCATGTCTAACTGTCTGCAATTATTCCATCTCAACCCTTATCTGACTATGTTATCCTTCTCTGTTTACATGTTTGTCTCCCCTTGCAGGCTCTTTAAGGCCAGGGGCTGTGTGGACTTCACCTCTGTTTCCCCCGCCCCTCTGCACACAAGTTTGACAGATAAGTTAGTGACTTCATGTTATCAAGGACTTGGAATCCTTTTCAAGTTGGAGAGGGTCCTGGGCTCAGGATTTTAATAGTGGGCTCCCTAGGCAGCTGATTACAAAGAGGGCAGTGTTTCCTAATCAAGAACAACAGGGGCCGGGTGTGGCGGCTCACGCCTGTAATCCCAGCACTTTGGGAGGCCGAGGCGGGCGGATCACGAGGTCAGGAGATCAAGACCATCCTGACCGACATGGTGAAACCCCATCTCTACTAAAAATACCAAAAAAAAAAAAAAAATTAGTCAGGCATGGTGGCATGTGCCTGTAGTCCCAGCTACTCAGGAGGCTGAGGTAGGAGAATCGCTTGAACCCGGGAGGCAGAGGGTGCAGTGAGCTGAGATTACGCCACTGCACTCCAGCCTGGGTAACAGAGCAAGACTCCATCTCAAAAAAATAAAAAATGAAAAATAAAGAACTGCAGGAAGAGTCTCTCAGTGGTCACCCACTTGCCCATTTCCACACCAGGCATGCAGCTGAGGTTGGCAGAGCTTGTGACTGTCAGAGGCAGCCAGCTGGAGCCTGGAGGTGAGCATATTAGAGCTTCTTCATGAGCCACTACAAGGTCAAGGGGCCCAAGAAACAAGGAGAGAAGCTCAGCTCAGCCCCATGGTACCCCCAGGGGTCCTGTCCCTGTTCACCAGGTCTCTGGGGACTTGTCCACTCTCAAAACATCAACTCTCTCCACCCTACTCCCAGTGCATGTCTAATAAAAACCATCATTGTCTTCTTAGATTGGAAAACACTGTCTGAACAGGTAAGTGTTTCTCCGTTGGAGAAAAACAAGGAGTTTATATATTGAGAAACTATTAGATACCTTCACCTTACCCTTCATGTGGACATCTTGCAAGCCTTATGCTCACAGCCCTCATCTGCATGCACGCGCACACCTAATGGTGCATTTCTAAGTTGTGTGCAATTCTTCACAACCTTGCATGCTCTCAACACAGTGTTGCACATTCAACAAATGCAATCAGACACCCACACACACAAGCACAATCCTGGGCCCTTGCACACATATTCACAAAGACTCCTGCATACACGGTCACTATTATTTAAAGATCATTGCATATTGGCATTAGGCTCACAAACACAGCTAGCTGACCCTGTACTCTGTTTGCTACAAAATTGTTCCTAGACACAGTGTGACACAGTTGCACAACCACAAACTCCCATAGACCAACTCTTGAACAGTCGCAGTTGTGTGGATGTGCTCATGCACATACACAAAACGCACACACACCTTTGCATCAACCTTTCCTGTGGTCACGTGCTCACCCTTCAACACACCCTCCCATAGCGGGGCAAAGAATGCCACAGGCAGGAATCTTAGAAGGAAGGGCCTGAAATGGACAAGTCTTGGATGCTGGGGCCCTACCGTTCAGCACAGTTGTCCTGGCAACGGAAGATGGTCATCTTTTTGTAGTCAAAAAAGGACACTCCTCGAAGGGCCCGACTCTGGGTGTCATCCAGGTAGCAGCCGATGTACTTGGCTTTGGGGAAAGGAAAAAGTCAGAGGTGGCTGGGGACAAAGCTGCAAGGGTTACAGGGGGAAGCCTCACCAGTGTGTCTCTGGTTATGTGACCTTGTTGACCTTTTAATGTCAAGTCCTTCCTTTGGGCAGAAATGAGAGAGTGAAAGTCATTTGTCTTGGAAGAACCTGGTCTAATCAGGGCAGTGGAGACCAACAGAGAGGAGGGAAGCCTTCTGTGGGCTGCAGCCAAGCCGTTGAGGTCACCCAGTGACAGCTGGGCATCCAGGAACCTAAGCCAAGGCCACTCCCTAAGCACCAAACACAGCTTCCTATTTCTTGCATTAAGACAGCTCTAAGAGGCTTAACATTTGACAACATGTTACTGTGTCTACAAGCTGCCTTAAGACATTTAGTTTTCCTTGGAAAGTGCCCTGGACTTAGCTATCTCAAGGTCTAGGTCCTCATTTCACTTTGTTTACTTCCTAGCATAAGCCTAGTAAGTTTAAGTCAGTTAACCTTTCAGAGACCTAGCTTTATTTGAATCAGGAACAAAAATAACAATCCAATGAGGTTAAAATAGAATGATTTATGTAAAAGTTTCTACCATAGTGTCTTGCATATGATAGGCATCAAACTAAGGTGAGTAGAATAAGAAACTGGCCATTCACAGTGCTGTGTAAAGTACTTTACAGTTTGTCTCTATTGTGGGTCAAGGTGAATGTTTCCATTCAAAGGAAAATTTTAAATAAAGTGAAATAGGCATCTAATTATATATCATACACTTAGTTTTCTTCAAGTAGTAAACATTTTCCCTGTACTTTATGATAAATAGTAACCCCCATACATGAAAATAGCACTTCACAGTTTATAATGTCTTTTCCCATATGTTTTTAAAATTATTATTATTATTATGTGGACATTCACTTTGGTAAGTGCTTTACATACATTGTCTCCTTGCATCCTTACAGTGATCCTATGAGAATATTATTACCATTTTATACAGAAGAGAAAAGGGCCCGGAGAAGTCACTTGCTCAGAGTAACACAGCTCATATATGTGGATTCAGAACTGAAGCAAAGCAATCTGGCTTCAGAGCCTGTGTTCTGAACTGCTTGCTTTTTGAGTTGGGGGATCTTTGTAATGCCCCCATGTGAAGTGGAGAACATTGACATTGTCATGCTCTTATCTTAGATGATTTAACAGTGACCCAGAAAGGTGAAGTGGCCTCCCTATGACCCACAGCTAATTGTACACAGAATAAAGGTTTAAATCCAGGTCTGTGAGACCCCCAAATCAGTAACTGGAGGTTAGACCGAAGATCCAGCCAGCACTTGGAATTAAATGTCCCTTATATGGAATGATTGAAGAAAATACTAAATGCCACTGAATCGCTTCCTTGGCTAGACCACTGTCTAGTTTAAACTGTGAACTTCTTTCACCGCTTCCTTGTGGTGGAGAGCAGGATCTAGCAGAGAATGCAGGCTCATTACTGAGCAATCACTCCCCTGGACACGGCTCTGCTAAGTGCACTATTTTTTTCAGCCCCGCTGGAGATGTGTCTTGACCTGATCACCTTGAATTTCCTTCATAAGACAGAGGTGATTTGCTCGACTAAGAACAGTCCATCTTTAAAAGAAACATCGCCTCCCTGGAGCAGGCACACCAGACAGTGACAGCCCTGGAGAAGCCCAGGTCTTGTCTCTGTGCTTGTTCAACAGCGCGTGCCCCTCCCACCACAGATGGAGTCACAGCCCTTGACTTGGAGCACGAATGCTGTTCATACCTGAGCTGGGAGAGAGTACTCTGTGGCCATGTGGTCAAGGGCTGCACACTAACTTCAATTCAGCCATTCCCTAGAGGACTGAGTGTCTAAAGATGCACTGTAGGATAGGCGGGAGGGAAAAATAGAGGGTGCTGGAGGGAGAACGAGAAAGAAGAAAAGGAAGGAAGGAGGGATGATGGAGTAGGGAGGGAAGAGAAGGAAGGGAAGAGAGGAGGTAAAGTTTGGTTTATTTTGGTGGCCTGAGGTCTTTGTCATCAGATAAGCAGATTGTGTGTATGTGTGTGTGTGTGTGTGGTGTGTGTGTGTGTATGACAGAGAGAGAGACAAAGACAGAAACAGAGGAGACAAAACTCATGTATTGAACACCTACTACGTGCTATCTACTTTACTGTGGGCCATGTCTCATGTTTTAAAAATTCAATCTTCACAAACTTCTTATGAACCCATTTTAGAGATGAGGGAACTGATCATAGTGACTCTTCTATCTGTTTACCTTAGAAGCACGTCTTAGTTTGGGCATATGGTGTGTGTTCTGACTGGTAACTACTCATGTTACATCTGCTTTTCCTCTTTTCAAAATGCAATGGGAACCTATGTCATCTGCCCACGTACCTACAGCTTGTAGCATTTGACTTCAAATTAAAGCCCAGGTCTGTCCTCCAACCATCTTACACTTGAGGAAGTTTCATTTCTCTTTGGCCACCCCAACACCTGAAGGGGAGGAATGCTCATGCTGCAGAAATGCTGGGCTTGAAGTTGGATGTAATAGGACTTTGGGTGACTTCACCTTAAGGTGAGGATAGGCACATTTGGCTACCTATGGAACAGTGGTCATGTTAGATAAGATTTTTGTAAGCAAATTAATGGGAGTAAAGATGTATGTGGGTATGTCCATTGCATGTCCACCATGGAGTGAAGGGGTGGACTGTAGTGGACTGTTTGTGCCTTCAAAGCATCTGCTCTAGATAGGTTTTTCCATCAGCAGACCTTACTTTCCCTGACCACAGGAGACATGATGACCTTGGCAGGGTCAAACATATTGTCCATCCCAGCAGCCAGTGATTGCTTCAAGGAAGGACACATGACCCATTTGTTGCATTCTGATAGAGTAAAGCTGGGAGAAAGAAATCTGTCTCTCCCAGGTGCTATAACCCCAGAGCTACCACCAGCCCAATCCCTGGCACCAAGGCCAGTCTGTGTAGGAGAACAAACAAGCCAAGGCATAGAAGAGCAGAGATGAGAGTGACAGGAAGAAGGCCACCAATTATTCATTTAAAAAATCCAGTCCAGCAGAGCCACTGCTGTAGTTTGATGACATGACACAATGCATTTTCGTCTTTAGCTTAAGCTGGTTCAAGGTGGATTTTTGTCCCTTGGCACCAGGATGCGGGGGAACAGTAACTACTACACTGATACTCAAGCTTAGCAACTTGCCCGAGTCCACCCCACAGTGAGGGTCTCAGACCAAATCCATGCCCAGGTCTATCTATTCAAAGTTGCCCCTTCCTATATGCCACACTGAGTCCACGATTGGGAGATGTCTTGGGAGGAGGTGTCTCCCCAGAGAGACCTGCCCAGGAGGAGGATGGAGCTGGGAAGTGGGGCGGTTTCTTGGGAGAAGATCTGGGGTTTTTACCATAGGTCCATCTTCCCAAAAGCCTGGGCTTTTAGTTATTTATTTTTAAGCTTTATTTTAAGTGCAGGGTACATGTGCAGGTTTGTTATATAGGTCAACTCGTGTCACGAGGTTTGTTGTACAAATTACTTTGTTACCCAGGTATTAAGCGTAGTACCCAATAGTTATATTTTCTCCTCTTCTCCCTCCTCCCGCCCTGCACCTTCAAGTAGTCTCCAGTGTCTGTTGTTCCCCTCTTTGTGTCCATGTGTTCTCATCATTTAGCTCCCACTTAAAAGTGGAAACATGCGGTATTTGGTTTTCTGTTCCTGCATTAGTTTGCTAAGAATAATGGCCTTCAGATCCATCCATGTTCCTGCAAGAAACATGATCTTATTCTTTTTTATAAGCCTGGGCTTTTAAATGGTGTTCTGTCCTCTTCCTCACCCTCCCACCAGACCAGGCATCAGGCTGAGATGTCCCACACAACAGGTGCTCAAAGACTTTTTGAATGAATGAATGACCCTCTGTTTCCTTATCTGTCAACAGGAGGGAGAGGAAGATACATGGTCCTTTATTAATGCTTTTGGAAAACGCAGGCATGTTATGCATCATGGCCTGATTAATGGGCTGAGCTCCATGGATCAGGATATCAATATTGAGCCAGTGTCCTTCCTGTCCTGGGAAAGATCTGGTGACCCCTTTCCCACAGACCTTTGGTGCAGGCTGCGACCAATACAACCATGGTTTCTGTCCTCAGAGTTGTATCACCCTGCTGAGCTCATTAGCATGGTTACTGCCAGCCCGCTAAAGTCCTCTTCAGCCATTCCTCAGGGCTCCACCTTCAAATCCTGCTGTGGTAGCAGAATCTCTCAGAGACAGGAGGTCAGATATGTAAAACAGGGACAACATCACAGGCCACTTGAGGGTGGATTAATGGCCGAGTTCACACAATCTATCAGCTCGTCTCCACAGCGGTCTGAAGACTGCTGAAATGGCAAAGTCGCCCCAGTTGGGCTATTTATCTCCAGTACAGAAACCAGCATCTGAAAAGAACTCTCCTGGTGGTAGTTTTTTTCCCCTTTACTTTTTTCTTTTGCTTCAATTAATCTTTTCATGAAATTTTGCTCTCTTTGATGAAGGTGATTTGTTAAAAGGGTAGCTAAACATGAACTAACAGGAGGCCTCACGCTGTATTGGAGTCAACCAGATCTGGGTTCAAATCTCACACATGATGCTGCAATAGCTTCAAATATTACTCAAGCTCTTGGAGGTGCAGTTCTCCACCTGAAAAGTGGGAGCAAAAATTCAACTAGGGTTGTTACGCTGAATTGTGTGCCCTGTGGCCCCCCAAATGACATGTTGAAGTCTTGACTCCCAGTTCCTTAGAATGTGGCCTTATTTGGAAATAGGGTCATTGCAGATGGAATCTTGTTATGAGGCTAAACTGGAGTAGGTTGGGTCCCAATCCAATATGATTGGTGTCCTTATAACGAGATGGCTATATGAAGACACAGAGGCGGATGAAGGCTATATGAAGACACAGACACAAAGGAGATAGTCATGTGAAAATGGAAGCAGAGACTGGAGTAATATGGCTGCAAGCCAGGGGTTGCTGATGATGGCCGGGAACACTGGAAACCAGGAGAAAGGCAAGGAACAGAGTCTCCCTCTGAGCCTTTGAGAGCGCATGGCCCTACCAACACCCTGACTTCAGATTTCTGGCCTCCAGAACTGTGAGAGAATAGATATCTGTTGTTCAAGCCACCCAGTGTGTGATACTTTGTTATAGCAGCCTGAGAAAGCTAATACAAAGATATTGTTAAGAGTGACCTAAGTAACATTAATTTGATGCATTGAGCCTATCACAGGGTCTGGCACAGAAGGAAGACACAAGAAACAATTTTTCTCCTTCTTGGAATTCTCTGAAACCCTGGAAGGTGGTCCCTCCGGAAGAATACCCAGTGCTGCCCGGGTTTCTTTGTACCGGTGATGGAATTTCCTGCTCATATCTAGGCTTTCCCAGGGCAGAAGGGATGCGCCACTCACTTTGGTCAAGGCCTAAGGATCCTACATACTAAGCTTACCCATCTCCTCTCCCAGAAAGCCAGCTATGATACCCCATGACTGAATGAGTCCCCCAAAACTTTTCTAAATTTTGTTGGTATTGTCCATTATTTTTTCAAATTAGAAATAATTTTTGATTATTGTAGAAGAATTTGTAATGAAATGAAAGGGTGCTATAATGGGGAAAATCACAGCTTTTTCCTCTGAGGAATATTCACAACCTGTGCTTGAATCATTCCTGTATCTCCACCTCCCAGCAAAGATCTGGGCACGTAGTAGGTGTTTGATAAATATGGAATGAATGAATGAATAAATGAATGAATGGAGTTAGAGATCATATATTTTAAGGAAGTGGTAGTATAAGTCCAGTGGTTAAGAATAAGGGCTTTGGACTCTGATCAAATTGGGCTGGAGTCAGCTCTGCCTCTTGGCAGCTGTATGATATTGGGCAAATAATTGAACCTCTCTAAGTCTCTGTTTCTTCATCCATGAAATGGCACTCAATATTTTTACCTGATATGAAGTTGAAAGGAGAATATGGACAAACAGTCCCTGACACAGAGCACTTTAGTAACCTGCAGCCATTGCATCTTCAGCTGGAGGAGATGGGAAGTAGGTGCTCCTGCTATCCTTCCAAAAAGATGCAGACTAAATCTTCCCATGACCACTTTCACACCCAGCCCAAGCCTCTCTGTAATCTCATGGAAATAGAAGCAGCACAGCCTTTGAAGTCAAAGTGGGTTTGGCTTCTGGCTGTGCCCCAGATTAGCTGTGTGACTTTAGGAAAGTCACATTACTTCTATTCCACCATTTTCTCCTGCAAAATTACAGTACAAATAATAATAACTGGCATGTATTAAGGTGGCATGCCAGCTTATAATAATAATAATAGCTGGCATGTACTTTCTGTACACTAAGAAGTGACGTGATGTAGTGGTTGAGGTTCAGGTGTGAGACTCACAACACCTGGGTTCACATACTGGTTTACTCCCTCCCCGAGGTGGGTAATCTTGGGCAAGTTACTTAACTTCTCTGTGCCTGAGTTTCCCTTCTGTAAGATGGAGTTAATAACAGTGTCTATCTTCCTTCATTACTATGAGGATTATGTGATGTAATAGATGTAAATGCTTTGAATAGCACTGGCACTTAGAGAGCACACGCTGAATTTACCTTATGTAATCATCACAATGCCATCTGATGTTAAGTACTTTTTATCCCAAAGAGGAAATAGCGTGTCAGAAAGGTGAAGCGACCTGCCCAAGGCTGCACAGCCAGCAAGTTGCAGGACTGGGATCTGAACCCTGATTTGGCAACTCAAAGTACAGGCTCTCACATGGTCATGTGAACCTAGACAGTCCTAGGTAAATGACTGGCGTATGGTAGGTGTCAGTCACACCAAGGAACTCAGACTCCTGCCCAGCCTCAACCCAGCCTGGGTGCAACTCCTCCCCTCCCACTCCTGGGCCATGATGGGCTCTGAATCCTCTACAGCTTGAATCCTGCATCACTGCATCAAGCAGAGTCCTCGCCAGCTTTGGAGAAAACCAAATGAGTTTAGCGTCAGGTCGGAGAAACGTCTCATTTTTATTAGCGTTAATCTAATATTTCCTCGCTGAACTCTGAATAAGTTAATCAAGGACAGGCTGGATTTGTGTTTTCTTAATAACACTGCCTGATTCCAAAGGCTGTCTGCTGAGAGCCCTGGCCTCGGGGCTATGTTCTTATTTTCTCTTCCTTCTCTCTGCACTTCATAAAATATGTAAGATTGCTGGATAAGGCATGGTGGGGGTGCAATTGGCATGGTATAGAAGAATGCCCACAAGTGTTGGAATTAAACAGACCTTGTTTTAAACCTCGATTCTTCCACTATTGACCTGTGTAAACTAGGGTAAGTGATTTCTTTCTGGATCTCAGTTTTGCCATCTGTGAAATGGAATAACAATTCCTAACTTACTGAGTTGTAGTAATTGAATGAGTCAATGAAACACATAATGTGGTCTAGCCTGTAATGATCATTCACTAGATATCAGCTAATATTACTACAAATAACAAGGACAGCAACTATTAAGTGACCTATTATTATAAGCCAGAGGATATTATAAGCATGTTACTTATATCATTTCATTCAAATAATACATGAAAAGCAAATAGACAAGTGGTTGGTGCAAAGTAGGTACTCAAGAAATGTTAATTATTATTAGCAGTATTGATGACAGTATTTCATTGTCACAACAAATGAGAGATAACGTCATTTCTGTATCATCTACGCCACAAGGAATTCATATTCTATCAGGGGATGTGGACAAACATACACAATTGCCATTAATATAAGGGCCATGTCAGGGAGCATAGAGGAAGAACATTTGATCAAGCCTGTAAGGGGATCAGGGAAAATTTCTTGAAATTAGCAAAGCTGAGACTTGGAGGAAGAGTAGAGCTAACCCTGTAAAGGTACTCCAGGCAGAGGGATAGTCATTCGTTCGTTTATTCATCCAGCCATTCACCCATTCAACAAATAGGTGTTCAGCAACAGCACTGAGCCAGGTGCTGTCCTGGGTGCTGATAGAACACAGACAGGCAGGACAGCCAATAGCCCTGCCCTCCTGGAGCTGACAGTCCAGTAGAACAGGTTGATCTTAAACAAAGAAGCAAACACACAAATGAGATGCTTTCAGGTGGCGATAAGTGTTATGATGAAAATAGAGTCGGGGAATGTGGTTGTGACTGGTTAGGAAGTGGGGTTATTTGCGTTAGGATGCTCTGGGACAGTCTCTATGGGAAAGTGAGGTTGGATTGAAGACTTGAAGGAAAGGAAGAAGGAAGCTATGCAAACATCTGGGGAGATGGCATCCAAGATAGAAGGCACTGCATATACAGAGATCTTAAGGTAGAAACAGGCTTGGTGTATTCAATGAACTGCAGGGACAGTGGGGCAGAGCATGATGAGGGGAGTGGGGTTATAAGATGAAGTTGCAGAGTTGGACTATGGGAGGGGTCTGGAATTTGTCCTAAGCATTATGGGGAGCATATCCCAAGGTGTAAGCTGGCAAGGACTTTGGGGCTTTCAAAGGCCAGAATGAAGTCTGGAGTGGGTGGGGTGCAGCACCTCACATCTCACCTACATCTATAAGATGATCCCCAGGGAGATCCCAGGAGCACTTCCTGAGCACCTCTAAGCACCTACTCGGTGCTAGGCTTTCATGACTCTTGTTTCATTGAACTCTCAGGAGCATCCAGTAAAATCCCCATTTTACAGATTTCAAAACTGAGTCCTGAAAAGGTAAAACCATTTGCCTGGGCCACATGGCTGGTGGGGGTGGAACTGGAATATGAATCCACATCCCCTGATCCATTCTGCTACCTCCGACATCTCCTTTGCCTCCCTATGAACATTGGTTCTTGAAGAGGCAGAAGTCTAGGAAATTCCTAAGGGCAGAAAGATAGAGTCTTCTAGATGGTTCTAAGGCCAGGGGGAGGGGGAGACTGGGGCAGGAGAATGTGTTGCATTAATCCTGCTCCCTTCCACAGTAGGAGAAGGGTTTTTTATGAGTTGAATCACAGTAGAACACAAAGGCTAGTGAAGTTTTCCATCTGCCTTGATTGGTGGTTTATTCTCCCAAACCATCTGGCCCAGATTTCTGAAATGTCCATTTGTGTTAATCTCATGAATTGTAGGGGTTGTGGGTTCCTCCCTAGCATGCTGGTTGGATGGGTAGATGCCAGCAGACTCTAGGAGACAGCCTTAGAAAACTGAGTGTTCAGGCCAGATTTAAACTCCATTCCTGCTGCTGACCAGCTGCGCAGCTTTGAGCAAGTGTCTTCCCTTCCTCAAGCCTTGGTTTCCACATCTGTTAACTGGGCACAGGATCATAGGGGCCTTGTTTAAGCCCATGAAGTGTCATGAAAATCAAATAAGGTAGTGCACTCATGAAGAAAAGCCTTTTTAGATTATAAATGGCCGAGAAAATGCAATGAAGTCTATCGAGGGCAATGATGTCCCCTGAGATCCATCACCAAGGGACCCAGCAAGATGGACTGAGAGACAGTCTGGTGGAGCAGAAGCTCTGCCACTTAGCTGTGTAATCTTGTGCTCTTGGTACTTCACTTTCCTCATCTTTAAAATGGGAATAAATAAAATATATCACCTAGAGTTGTGGTGATGTTTCTATATATGTAAAGTGCTTGGAAACAGTACTGGTGCCTAGTAAGTACCCAATAAATGCTGACTGTTTTTATTTTCATGTATATTTAACAAGGACTGTGAAAGGCTGCAGGGGAGAGTCAGATTTTGACCTCTGATAGATGTGGAATTTAAATCCAAACTTGCCTGTTGACAAGCTGTGTGACCTTGGGCAAGCTGCTTCATCCCTCTGAGCTTCAATTTTCTCCTCTGTGCAATGGGGATGATAATGGAAGGCACTATTTATTTATAGCTACAACTATATGACAGCTGGTTCCTATGAAACACTGAAAACTGATAGCTGTTATTATGTTGTATCTCCTCCCTTCTCCCCAACCCCTCAGTGTCCAGATGTTCCTCGCTCTTACCTCGCTCTTCCTCCTTCTCCCGGACAACCCTCCCCTTGAGGGCTCGGCTCCAGGCTCCACCGTAGTCGCCAAGCTTGGCTCTCTCATTCCCATCCTTGCCCTTGAACCAGGGTCCGTACCTGCGAGCGATGCTCGAGGCTTCACCGGTGTCCCGGAAACCTCTGCCCAGATGCATGTCGCCTAAGAAGGGAAGCTCAGCACCCTCAGCCGGGCCTCCTGCGGCCACGGGGTTCGCCTGGTTCCCCGAGACAGCGGGCTGGCCCACAAAGCCAGAGTGAAGGAAGACAAGGCTCCCAGCAGTCAGGTAGAGTGCCAGGAAGGTAAAGAAGCGCACAGGTTTCCGGCGGAAGTACCGCTGGAATTTGAACCAGAGCTTGGCCATAGCGGGATCATTCCGGACTGGCTCTCTGGGGCTTGGCTGGGGTGCTTGGGAGGGGATGGAAGGGGCTTGGTTTCCCAAGTTTTTCTTAGGGATGGAACACCTGAGAGTCCTCAGTCTCACTTTTCCCGAAAAAGTGACCACCAAGGCCAGAAGGGGAGGGCAAGTTCAACGCTTGGCTGAGGTCATGAGAAAGGATGGAGCTTACCAACCCTCCCAAACTCAAGGTGAGGTTCTTTGGGCCAAGAAAGGGGTTTTGAGGCTCAGAACACACATGAGTTGGTCCCATTTTCCTACATATTGTTCTTCACTTCAGAGTCTTCCCAAAGAACTGTGAGAATAGCAATCGGAGAAGGTTTCTGAGGGTTACCAGCAGCTGCAGTTCACTTCGCACCCTTTCTCTGCTCCTCAGGCCAATGGATCTGGGTTATTTTGCCAGGGGCCTTGTTTCTGGCCTCTTCCCCAGCTGAAGACCAAGCTTGGCCTTTCTACTTCATGGGAACAGAAGCTGGTGGGCCTCCATCCAGTCAGGATTCAGGGATGCCACCTGCAAAACAGCAGAGACACAGGCATGAGAAGCCCCTTCATCAAAGCACAGAACCCATAGGGTTCTTGAGCATCCTAGAGGGAAATGCAGAGGCCGGGAGAGGGAGGAAACCACCAATGGCATGAAAAGGCTTAAGAGCAGTGTTGGGTAAACAGCATCCCTGAGTCTTCCAGAACACTGCCTTTTTCTTGACACCAAACTGGGAATTTGGGGGCCTGGATCCTAGTGGGCCCTGGTTTGGGGACAAACTTTGTATTGGACAAGCACAGGTTCTCATGGGCCAGTGGTTTGTTTTGCTCCATACTTCCTATATATTTGTCAAATATACACTGATCCAAGGATTACCTTAAGTCCAAAAAGTACTTTCAAGGTCCTTGCTGGACTACCTGCTGAACCTGGGCAATTCTGAACCAAACCAGGTTCATTTTTTTTTTCCCCAACAAATACTCAGTGAGACCTACTTTGTGTGAGGCACTGTCCTAGGTGCTGGAAATTAAGCTGTGAGCAGGAGAGGCAAAATCCCCTCTTTCACAGAGCTCACATTCTAGTGGGATAAATAAAATCCATAGCCCCTCTCCTCTATCCAAGGAAGAAAAGGAAAAAGAAGGAAAGTAGGGTTATTTAGCAGCATATTTGTCCATTCAGTGTTTATTGAGTGTCTACCATGTGCTCAGCTTTGTGCCCAGCCATCTACACTTGTTGTCTCCTTTATTCCTCCCAACATTCCTATGGGAGGTAACTATTTCCCTACTTTACAGATGAGGAAAAGGAGTTCACACAGCCGGTGAGTGATGGAGCTGGGATCTGAACCCAGGACAGTCCAAATTGCAAATCACAGCTCTTAACCAGTGCCTCTTTGACTCTGCCTCTTTCCCACATAGTCTGGACATCAGTTGAGAATTCAGAGACAGCCCCCCAAACAGTAGCCGATCCTCACAGCCTCCCAGTTACCAACATGGCTCACCCTTTGTCAGGGTCTCCCAGATGTGGGTCTGAGAAACAACTGATTCAGAATCACCTGAGAGCCTGGTGAATATAGATTCCTAACCTTTCCAACCCACAGCTGTAATCAGGTGCTCTCAGATAATGGTTATGAGCACAGAGGGTTGAGAACCACAGCTTTATGAGTAAATGTTCAGGATCATCAGTCAAGAGGAAAAATAGAATGTAAATGAGAAAACAGGAAACTCCATTTAGGCAATGCTTTTTCATACTACTACCAGCAGGGGGCCCCATGACCATTTTAGCCAACGCCTGAGATTCCATAGTCAGTCAATGGAAGATACAAATTGTAACATACTCTCCTAATCCAGATAGTAGTGTCAGCATTTAACTGTGGTTTAAGGTAGTCCGCCAACTCATTTGTTCAAGAACTAAGTACTGAGCACATACTATGCACCAATCACTCTCGTAGGCACTTGGAATAAACAAGTGAACAAAACAGACAAAAATTCATGCCTTCGTAAAGTCAAACTATCCATCCGTCTGTCATCCAGCAGTCCACCTACCCATCCAGTCATTAAGCCAACCACCTATCCATCCATCCATCCACCATTCATCTGTCTATCATTCAGCATCCACCCACCCATCCATTCATTAATCCATCTATCCATCCATCCAGCTACCCATCCATCTGTCTGTCATCCAGCAGTCTACCTACCCACCCATTCATTAAGCCATCCATCTATCCATCTGTCTGTCATCCAGCAGTCCACCTACTCACCCATTCATTAAGCCATGCATCCATCCATCCATCCATCCAATCATCCATCTGTCCATCCATCCATCCATCCATCCATGCATCCATCCGTCCATCCATTTGTCTTCCAGCAGTTCACCTATCCATCTATTCATTGAGCCATCCATCCACCTACCATTAATCTATTCATTAATCTGTCCAACTATACATTCATTCATCTATTTATCTGAACTAAAGCAGCCCATCCATCCATCCAACTCTCCACCCATCCAGTCATCCACTCATTTTTTCATTTATTTAAAAACATATGCTGATTGCCTACTATGTGTGTGCTTGAGATGCAGGAATAAATAATTCACAGTCCCTGCTTTCAGAGAATTCAGAGTCAACTGAGGGAGAAAGCAATGTAAACAATTACTATGCTGGACAGACAATGATAAATCCCATAGTAGATGTGTGTATAATATACAGCAGTCAATATTATAGTTAATGTTTATTGAACACTTAATACATGCCAGACATTCTTCTACACATATAAATACTCTCATTTAAACAGTTCTATGAGGGAGACGTGTATCTATTTTTACACAAGAGGGGAATGAGTATCAGAGAGATTAGGTAACTTGTTCAGGGTCACAGAGCTAGTAAGTGGCAGCAGGGTGGTAAACCCAATGCCACCTGATTTCAAAGCCTATATTCCTAACTGTATGTCTATTCTGATCTTGTAACTCTTTGAAGATCTCATGACAACTATAGATATATGCCCAGAAAAAAACGCCCTTGCACATAAGCTCCCAGAATTTGGCTTGAAATAGTAGGGTGGGGGGGCCGGGCGTGGTGGCTCATGCCTGTAATCCTAGCACTTTGAGAGGCCGAGATGGGCGGATCACGAGGTCAGGAGACCGAGACCATCCTGGCTAACACGGTGAAACCCCGTCCCTACTAAAAATACAAAAAAATTAGCCAGGCATAGTGGTGGGCGGCTGTAGTCCCAGCTACTCGGGAGGCCGAGGCAGGAGAATGGCGTGAACCCAAGAGGCGGAGCTTTCAGTGAGCCAAGATAGTGCCACTGCACTCCAGCCTGGGTGATTGAGCGAGACTCCATCTCAGAAAAAACAAACAAACAACTGTACATATATATATATTAAATATATATATAAAATATTTTATATATTATATTTATATATTTTATCTGTAACTGCCTGGGGGGACCATAGAGGGCTTCCCCAGGCAGGAGTCTTTAAGCCAGCAGGTCTTGCAAAAGGAGTCAAAATTCTCTGGGTGAAGGAGCAAGAGAAGGTTAGCCCAGGGAAGAGGAACAGCCCACATAAGGGTGCATCACTGAGGGGGAAGAAACAAAGGAGCCTGGGGGACTGTGGGTTGGGAATACAGCCAAGTAGTGGGCAGGAGCCAGACCATGGGAAGCCTTGGATGCCAAGCTCAGGAGTCGGGACTATGTTTTAACAACGCACATGAGAATCCACTGAGGTTTCATGGTTGTGCCAACACATGTGCCAGATGTTTCTGCAGCTGGGCTGGGATGAGAAAAAGCCAGCAGTCCTCGTGGGATGGGCAAGGGGACACCAGCCCTTCCAGAGGCACTCAGGCAAGAACAGAGGTGGATTCCACAGGCAAACAGACCTGGGTTCAAATCCTGCCTCTTCCATTCCCCCAGGTGAGTGACTGCGGCAAGACATCTCTTCTCAGCAAGACTCAGTTTCCTCACCTGTAAAGTGGCCTAACGGATCTTGACTTCTCCCCTAAAAAGTATATTGCTGGAAGGACTGGATTAAACATTGTAGGAGGAATACCTGATGCACAGGAGATGCTCAAGATAAGTGCCACCCTCGCCCCCTCAGGGGCACATGTGAAGCACTTGAAAGCCATTTGCCACCTCAGCACATTTGCTGTCGTGGAGACAGCAAAGTTTTCAGCTGTAGTGTTCCCTGTGGCTTTCTGCCTCTCTGAGGATATTTCTGGGTCTAGTCCTTTTTCATTGTTCCCTCTTCATTCTTTCATATTCCAACACATCTCTTCTCTAAGTGGGTGCCAAATGGGCTTTAAGAGGATAATGAGCTCATTAGGGGCTGGCAGGGAACAGAAAGAGACTGAGGCATGGGTGATGCAGAAAGTGAAGGAGATCTGCCGGAGGGATGTGGAGGGGGGCTGTGCCCACCCCCCACTTTCAGAGCTCCCTTTCCTCCTGGGGAGGGAAGGTGCTGAACTGAGCCACCCCACAGCATCCTGCCGGTGCTAGCAGGAGGCGGGGGCTCACCCGGAGGAAGAGCCCCCTGGAATCTGAGCCCCATGGTGGTGACAAGGCTATTTAGTACATAGGAGGGTCCCAAGAAACACTGGTAGAGAAAAATAAGTAAAAAGAGTCAGGTTTATCCCCCCAGGGCTCAAACGTACAACCATGGCTTCACACACTGGCCAAAACACTCAGGTGACAGCCTTGGAGAACTGTAAATCCAGGGCTCTGTGGAGGCAGCATCTTGTGTTACTCAGCACTGGGTAGTTCTGGGGTTCAGGGGTTCTGAGATTCAGCTGAGCCATAGCCCCATGTCCTCAAAGGTATCCCAGACTCCCCTGCCTCCCACATCCATCTGTCATTCTCTCTCTCCTGCTTCTCTCTCCGTCTCCGTCTCTCCAAGTCTCTAGTCTATCTGTCATTGTGTCTCTTTCTGCTATCTCTCTCCAGACAGAAATTCTGCCTCAAAGGGAATGGGG
The DNA here is from genome assembly GCF_047675955.1 of Chlorocebus sabaeus. NCBI lineage: Eukaryota > Metazoa > Chordata > Mammalia > Primates > Cercopithecidae > Chlorocebus > Chlorocebus sabaeus. The sequence continues at coordinate 105,307,974 of NC_132914.1, read as the reverse complement.
AAATGAAACTAACTAATTTGTTGAATACCTACTATATGCTGGACACTGTGTTTGAAGGTTTTATATTACGTTCTCCCATACTCCTCCCTCTGGGATAGCTGCAAGGCAAGTGTGATGTTTCTTCCCAATCCACAGATGATGTGTCTACAACCCTGGGTGAGATGAGATGGGGGCTGTTGGCCTTCAGCAAGTCACTTCTGTTTGTCTCCATTTGTTCATAGCACGTTGAGGATCATAATTGTATTAACATCCCCTCCTGTCACTCACTCACAGGTGTGAGGTCCAGACAGGGCCCTTCATCTGTCTGAGCTACCATCTTCTCTCTATAAAGTTAAGTAAACCATAGAACGCCCCTCCCAGAGGTGTGGGGAGGATTTGATGAGACAATCCCCAGGGCTGGCTATCACGACTTCATCCCCTTTTATTTTACGTGACACCTCTCTGAGCCTCAGTTTCCCCATCTGTTAAATGTGGTGGACAACCTCTACTCTGCCTCCCTCCCAGGGCTGGCGTGAGTTTCCACAGGGAGGAGGCTGAGAGGCCCCCTTTTTGGGAGTGGCAGCGTTTGGTTACTGCAGTTCATGTTTCCAGCAGGAGCCTCAAAGTGTCTAAACACAGCCTATTTTTAGCACCAGAATGAGGCTGTGGTGTTGAGCTGCCAACTTGAAGATGGGCGGGAGAGAGCTGCCCTGCAGGGGAAAGAAAAACAGAGGCATAGCCTGCCCTGTGCTTCCTTACCTCCCCTGGGAGTAAAAGGGTGCCTCCCCCTTCCAGGTTCTAGAGGCTAGAGTAGGTCAGAATGAAAGCCTGTGAGGCTGGGTAGGGGGCTGACTCGCTCTCTACAACCCCCAGCACCTGATTTGGGGGGCAGAGGTAGTTTGGAGGGACTGGGCAGGCCCAGCGGCCAACTGACCCCAGACCACCCAAGCTTCACCAAGAAATAGTTACTGAGACACCAGGTTCACGAAGGTTTGATTTCTTAAGAGTTCTGGGTAGGAGACTCATCTGGGAAGTTTCCAAGAAAGTGGGGAGCCCAGGTAAAATTTCAGTCTTGTTCTAATAATAAAAATATCGAAGTCACTGGTGTTTGTTGAGCACTTACTATGTGCCAGTCATCTTATTCCCATTGTGCCTTTTAATCCCCACTATCATTCTTTGAGGTGGTCATTAACTTCTTTGAGCATCAGTTTCCCCATCAATAGAGTGATGATGTAATTTAACTCCTATGGTTAGTGTAAGAACTAAATAAGTCAATATATACAAATGTATCATATCATATCTATATATATTAGGTGAAAATGCTACATCTTATAATAATTTCTGGAGAATACATGTGGTTTTGCCTGTTCAGTGCCCCTTCGTTCTGATACAAGGACTCCATTTTCTTTCATGGAATTTCTCCCTCATTAATTCTCAGCTCATGTGGCTTGGGTAGAATGGATTCCTCTTGCCAGTTGCTGCAGACATTCCCATACCTCTCTCCTGATGCATGTATATAAGAATTAATGTAGGGTGCATATATACCTAGGAGTGAAAGCACTAGTTTGTTTGTTCATTTTGTATGAGCATCTTATGATTATCCTAAAAGATGCCAGTTTGTTTTCCAAGGTTGCTGTAGTCATAACTTCTCCAGTACAGTTTGAGCATTCCTGTTGCTCCAAATCCACACCAACACTTAATGTTGTCAGCCCTTTTCTTTTTGGTTGGTTTGGTAGATCTGTAACAGATGCTGTACGTGCCCCACCCACCCACCACATTCAGTTAAATTCTGAATGCTTATCTGGTTGTCTGAGGGGTTTCTCCAGCACCTTGAATGATTTTGTGCTTGTGTGGTTGGCAGGGAAGACATGTGAGAATATTAACATTTGGAAGCAGCTGCAACAAATGACTGATGGGTGTTGGTGTATAAATGTCCCAGCTTCCTTGCTCCTCAGCTAGAATAACTCTGAAGTGTGTATTTCTCCAGTGGGACTTAACCTCAATCACCCTCTGTAACAGATGACTCAATAACACACCCTTTATTGATTTCTTCACTTCCCTGTCTCACTCCCCCACTCAGGGAAGGACAGGAGTAAGTGTGCTCTTCATTTCCTAAATGAACTACTTATCAGTGGTATTTATTTCTTGGAATAGTTGATTCCTTAGAATAGGAATCAATATGGTTTATTCATAGCATATCAATGGTATCATATCAATGGTTTTTCAACCTTTTCCTTATCATTAGACATGTAAAATATTTCCAGTCTTCCCTCTCTTATAAATAAGTAATGCTATGATAAACATCCTGTATGTAAATCTTTATACAGATCCCTGGAAGGCAATATAGGACCTTTCAACAATGATGAGACACTGGCATATTATACCCACTTTACAGATGAGGAAGCTAAGGTTCACAGAGATTAGGCAACTTTCCCAGGCACACAAAAAGTGAAGCATGAATTCAAGTGCAAAACTGAGCCTCAGTGTCATGATGCCATGGCGGACACTATGCAGACCAGAAAGGCAGCTATTCCCTCTCTTAACCACTGATCCCTCAGTTGAATCTAAGCCTTGATGAAAAGAACCTTTCTGAGCCTGAAGATATGGATGGCCATGCCTTAAACACTTCTCCAGGTAGATAACCCCCAATTCCTTTAATCAAAGTTCTTTCTCACCCTTCTTGCTGGAGGACCAGCCATTTGGCAAGTGAAAGACTTAATGGCCTGAGAAGAAATGCCATTATAGATGCCAAATCCTTTCACTCATTGTCTTAGAAATCCAGAATTTTACTAACCCAACTAACCCTAGGGAAGGCTTTTGCACCCCGTACAGTGGTGGACCCCCTCTGGGACACACCCTTCCATTCATGGGTGTGCTGTAGTCTAGTGATTCCACTGTGCTTGTGATGGACACATTGTGGTTCTGCAGATCTTTGACACAACAATTCTGCAGAATCTTTGATACAACAGTCCCACTTTTTTGACCAGGAAGCATGTACACACCAGGAAAGCGTCACCAGTTCCTAAGCACACCCATAGTTGCCCTCTGCACTCGCTCACCCCACCTCCAGAAAGAATCCCCTGGGTCCCCACACTTCCCTCTGTCCCCAGGAAGGAAACTCACTCAGCATTACCCTGTGCTCACAGCCTGCCAACCATGTCCATTTTCATTTATCTTCCCCAAAACTCAAGAAAATAAATGAGAAGGCAAAGTGCCATTAGCTTAATGGCCTTTAACACCCAGCCATCTGCCATGATGTAATTAAATAAAAAAATCAGAGGGAGCATATGGTATCCATTATAAATAAATATTAAAATTTTGTTTTTCTGGGTAATGACTCTAGTGCCTCTTGCTCCATGGGCAATCTTTACAGCCATCTTCGCTTGTTGCAGGGAGTCAGGCTGGGCCACTGTGGACAGGAATGGCCACAGAGAGGAAATGTGGAAAGGGTTCAGGGCCAGAGTCACACACTCCTGCATCCTCAGGGTCATGGTGGCTGTGTGATCTTCAGCAAGGGGCCTCTCTGCTACTTAGTTTTCTCACCTGCAAAATAGGGCCAATCCACCTGCCTCATTGGAAAGGCAGGAGGGTTAAATAGGCTACTGTTTTTAAAACACATAGCATCGTAATAACAATATGGGCTAGTATTTATTGAGCACCAACTATGTGATAGACACTGTCTAGAGAGTAACTTGTAATCCTTACAACAGCCCTATAAGAAAGGTTCCACTTGTTTGCTCCGTTTTACAGATGAGGAAATCAGAGCAGTTAAGTCATCTGTGCCGCGTCACACAGCTAGCAAGTGGTGGAACAGGCTTCCAGCCCAGGGAGTCTGGCTCTGGGGCCTGCACTCTTAACCGTATGCTAAACCTGTCACAACAGTTTCTTAGTAGATAATCATTCTCTGCCACAACTTTGGCCAACTAAACAAAACATTTACCTCTTCTCATGACAACACCCTTTGCCCAGACTTCAGAAAAAGATTCAATGAGTTGGTGCAATGATTGCTGACTACCTAAGGTAGGTGTGGAGGATACATTTTGGGGAGTCTGTCTAGTGTGTGACACCCACCCCTTGCTTACAGAGGCAGACCCCAGGCGCTGTGTTTGCAGCATATTACCCTTCCCACTGGCATTGCTGGTGGATAATAGGTAGGCTCAGATCTAAAACTGGTCAATCCATTCTTGGCCCCAGAAATATGGAGTTGGGATTTGAGACATTCACATCTTTGCTGATCACTTAGACTATGGACCTGTAGCCTCAGGAGCTGTCACCAGATGCCCAAAGAAAGAGCAAAAGTTAAGTCTGCAAAGAGAAGAAGGAGAAGAAAGTAGCTGAGCAGAGAAGAGACACTGAACCGAGACAAAGAAGAGACAAAGGACCCGAGAAAGCTTTGGGTCCTTGATCTTGTAGGACCAAGCCTTCCAGGGTTATAGACAGTACTGAATGAGAAAACTTTTCATTTGTCTTTTCTTACTATGGTGCTAGGTACATACATCAAAAGGGCTCAATAAGCTACAGTTAGTCTTCAAAGGGCAACTCATAAAACAAAACTTACTCTTACCATACGATCCAGCAATTGTGCTCATGGGAATCTACCCAAAGGCATATGTACATCCAGACAGTGGAGTATTATTCAGGGCTAACTGACATGGAGGAAACTTAAATGCATATTACCAAGTGAAAGAAGCCAATCTGAAAAAGCTACACACTGTACGATTCCAAAGATATGATATTCTGGAAAAGGCAAAATTATGGAGACAGTAAAAAGATCAGTGGTTCCTGAGGGCTAGAGGGAGGGTGAGTAGGTAGAGTATAGGATTTTCAGGACAGTGAAACTGCTCTGTATGATACTATAGTGGTGGACACATGTCATTATACATTTGTCCAAACCCACAGAAAGTATAACACCAAGAGTGAGCACTAATGGACACTGGGGACTTGGGTGATAATGATGTGTCAGTGTAGGTTCATTCACTGTAACAAATGGACCACGCTGGTGTGGGATGTTGATGGAGGGCCAGGCTGTTGGAGGAAGGTCTGGGGTTATATGGGAACTTTCTGTACTTGCCGCTCAATTTTGCTATGAACCTAAAATGGCTTTTTAAAAGTCTATTTAAAAAGGGGGGACAATCATATATTTGAAAATGCAGGCCGGGCGCGGTGGCTCAAGCCTGTAATCCCAGCACTTTGGGAGGCCGAGACGGGCGGATCATGAGGTCAGGAGATCGAGACCATCCTGGCTAACACGGTGAAATCCCGTCTCTACTAAAAAATACAAAAAAACTAGCTGGGCGAGGTGGCGGGCACCTGTAGTCCCAGCTGCTCAGGAGGCTGAGGCAGGAGAATGGCCTGAACCCGGGAGGCGGAGCTTGCAGTGAGCTGAGATCCGGCCACTGCACTCCAGCCTGGGCGACAGAGCGAGACTCCGTCTCAAAAAAAAAAAAAAAAAAAAAAAAAATGCAGAGACCCACTGAGGTATATGTCAATGAAATATCCAAACTGTGGGCTCCGGAGAAGAGGCCATGTTGTAGGAAGGGTCAGGGGTTGGAGAGGGATGAAGGGGTGAACTGACAGTCTCCCTTGTCCAGTGGTTTGATGAAGGGGCCCCAAGGCGCAGGTCACCCAGTCCACTGGCCAACCCATGAGGCAGCTGGCAGCCCTTCTCCAAGCGCAGATCACTTTCTTCCCCAAGAGGGACTTCTGAAGGGACTTCTAAATCCCTATCATTAAGCCATCTGGAGTGATCCTTCTCCTCCAGAAGCTGCTGTGTCTTGGGTCAATTAGTGCACATTTGCATCGAGTTCCTTAATAGGCTGCTAATTGTCTGGGGGAGATAATGGATGACTCTGCTGGTTCTGGGCAGAGTGTTTACCCAAGGGGCAGACCTACAGGGAATGGCAGAGAACAGGGAGGAAGGCAGGAGGGAGGAGATAGGATGGACTGGGATAGGATGAAAGGGAATGGCGGGGAGTAAGTTATCATTGACTCACATGCAGTAAGGAGAAATGTTATTTTGTGAACCTTTGCTTCGGTTGTGTGTGCGCCTCACAATGTCAAATGCATTTCTCACTGTGGGGTCACTGAAATAATTGGAAAGTCCTAGCAATGGAGAATAGGAGGAAGCTGTGTGTGGTAGAGTGGTTCCCAAAGGCACCTCTCAGAAGGGATTTGAGCTGAGATCTGCAAAATGACAAGGAGACAGTCATGGAAGGATCCGGGGCAAGAATGTCCCAGGCAGCGAGAGACACCATGCAGAGACTGGGAGGTGGAAAAGGGTCGGTGGGGGTCCATCCCACCAGGACTTATGGTTTCTGCTCAGGACTGTTCTTGAACTGAGTGTGACCGGAGCCCGTCTCCTTAATAATACAGTGAGGACATTCCTGTCCCAGTGGGATGTGATCACTTCTCAGAGGCTGAGCTGAAAAATGCTTGTTGATTGCTGGAGCTTAGAAAAGGCCAAGCAAGGTCCAGGTGCTTGGCAGGGCTTGTGGGAGGAACTAGAATTTCTTTCTGGCTGGGGCTCAGGGGAATGTGGCCCTCAAAGCCTAAAATATTTACCTTCTGGCCTTTTACAGAAAGTATTTGCTGACCCTTAATTTTCATCAGCAATGGAAGCTGATACAGAGTTTTTGGGGGAAGGGGCTTAGGACCACTGAAGCAGTTCAGTTCACCCTGTCCTCTTCAGAGCTCAAAGGCCACTCTCAGGTCACTCAGCTTCTTCCTTACAGCAAGTGACAGAGCTACAAGAAGCCTGGAGATCCAATACCTAGCAAAACAGCCTTCCTTTACATAAGGGGAAACTGAGGCTCAGAGAAACGTGAATGAAATAACCTCTGTCCATATAAAATGTCTCGCATAGACCTGGACCCAAGTAAGTGCTCAATACTTTTTAGCTGTTATCAAGATTATGATTATGATAGCATAGAATCCTAGAGTTCAAAGGGCCCTTAGACACCAACTAGTTCAAGTCTGATGTTTTACATACGAGGAACCCGGGGGTTCACAGAGGCTGGAGGAGTGGCCCAGAGTCACAGCCAGGCCAGGGCTGAGCTGGTTCCTGCCCTGCGGGTTTCTTCCCAGAGCACACGCTGCTCCCTGGCAGCCCTCATCGCTCCCAGCTGCAAACACAAGCAAATTGCCGTTTGCTGGTTCCACACTGACCACGGTGGATTGAACTCTAATTTAGGAATGGTGACAGCACCCATTAGCAACCCCTCTCCAGAGAGGAACTTTCCACCAAGAATGAAAAACAACTGCGTCCCCACCCCCAAATCACCCAAGTCCAATCTTTCTGTCCAAGCCAGTGTGTGTGGTGTGTCTGCAGGGGTGGTGGTGAGGTGGTCTCTGTGATCCCCAGCCCACCTCTACAGGTTCAAATTCTCTTCCCCCCAGGAGAACCTTGTGCCCTTGGATGGGTTGCCAGCACCTACCGCCGGCTCTGAGCAGGACTGAGAGGTGGGCTCACAACCTTCAAAGCAGGAGGGAGGACTCTTCATAACCTCCAGGTCAGCTTCCTCACTGACATGTGGGGTAACTGAGGCCTAAAGTGGAGTTGGAGGGTGACTCTATCCAGACCCAGTTTTCCTGCATCCCAGCCTTCAGCCTTGGCACCCTTCTGAGACAGAAGCAAAAAGGATAAACACCTTTTGTTGCACACCTACTATGCACCAGGCCCTTCCATGTACCCTGTGCCATTGCCTCTCCTCAGGGTCTCTGCTTGGTAGGTTGGGTTTAATCTCACTTTACAGATGAGACAAGCAAGGCCTGGAGAGGTCAGTCACCTTCCCGAAGCACAGAGCTGGTGAGTGGCAGAACAAGACTCAACCCAGGCCTGTCTGACTCCAGACCCTTCATCCTAACCTCTACGTGGCATTGTCTTCTGTGGAAGTGCCACCCTCTGACCTCTGACCTCGGGGCCTCCTGTCTGTGGGGCAAGTGGGGTGATTCGGAGGCCTTCTGTACAACAGAGCCTTTCTCCTCTGAATGCTCAGAGCCTGCACAGAAGGCACGGGGGTTCCCAAGCCTTCAGTGGCCCAGGGAGTTCGGTTGGCATCCAACAGAGAGATGTCCCCTCACATGCAAGCAACGAGTGCTAGAAACTGACTAACCCTTCCATTCATGAAGACATCACCTGGACACCATCGTACCACAGAGAAGATGGCAGGAGTCCACACACGTGTGCAGAGACTCACGCATGCTGTGAAGTGTGCACAGCCCCATGCCTGTCATCCCCCTCACCCCCAGCACACACACAGAGTTAACCAGCCCTATTGGTCCATATTCGTTTATAACACATGGTGGGAATCCTTATTCCCACTTTGTGAGTGAGAAACAGCAGACACCATGGGACCTGCCTGAGAATCATGGTTAGTCTTGGAGCTAAAACTAGAAACTGGATCGTCTCATTCTGACCAAAGGTGGTTTCTTCATCCCCTGGGATTGTCAAAAGAATAAAGCAGCACATGTCTTGAAAAGTCACGACCAGAGTTCCTCATCATCAGTGACACTGACACTTTGGACTGGGTAATTTGTTGGAGGGAGCTGTTCTGTGCATTGTAGGCTGGTTGGCAATATCCCTGGCCTGCACCTAACAGAAGAGAGAACCAGAACACTGCCCGTGGACCCATCTGCGTCCAGGCTTACAAAGTTTTGGTACCAGATTCTAGAGCTCCTTTCTAAGATTTTTATCCTAGCTCTCCATCATAAGATTCTATTGTGAGGTTCCACGCTGGGGTCCCCAACTTCTAGCACTCTATGCTGGGATATTAGGGTCTGTTCTGTGCAAGGAAAAGAAAAACTATACCAAAAGGAGGAAAAAATTATACTGGAAGCTGAGTCAGGCAAGAAACTGCCTCTCCTTTTGTTCCTAAGCAGATAGCTACAATAAAAGGTAAAATATCTCCACAGGTAGCTACTTGATGTTTACCTTATCTTATGTAAAGTGCGGATTTACTGAGTTGGAGACAAATAATGTAATTTATTCCTCTGCCTGCTTCTTTTCTCTTGCAACCTGGGACTTTAGTAATGCGACCATACCCTCTTTCCCCTCCAGCTTGCTTTTCTCCTTTAAATACTGAAGCCCTCAAAGTCATCTCTGGGGAAATGCACAGACTTCTCTTCTGGGTATGTCCTTAACCCTGGCAAAATGAACTTTTAAACTGATTGAGACCTGTCTCAGATAGTTTTTGCTTTACAGTTTCAACGTTGGTGGGCTCTCCAATTCTGAAATTTTGTTCTGAGCTCCTAAGATATCATCTCCTCCCATGTCAAGGTTGAAATTCTCTCCAGGAGACAGTCATGCCTCGCTGCCTTCCAGTGACCAGGATGAAAGACATGCCCATGAATTATATATTTCAAGTCATCTCTAAATTGCCTGGCAATTACAGAACAGCAAGGTCAGGTGCCGGGAGCAGAACCTCCCCTTCGGCGGAGAAAGACAGATGGATGGAAACACATCGATATACAGAAAGATGTTACCTCTTGGAGCTAGGTTTAGGAGTGATTTATTTTTTCATTTTGCAGATCTGTATTTTTGTTTTCCATAATTAACTGTGATTTAAAGAAAGAGATAGAGCGTGAGTTTTGATATTAGTTAGACTTGGGTTGGAATCTTGGCTCGTCACTTAACAGCAGTGAGAAGCTGAGGAAACCACCTAATCTCTCTAAGCCTTAGTTCCTTGCCCATAAAATGGGATGAGAATATGACAGGCAAAGCATCTGGGTATTGACAAAGTTAGCTGCAGTAACTGTTTAAAATGCTTACCATAGGGCCAGGTGATTCCCAGGCCTCAGCACAACCACAGTTATTGTTATTTGCACTTTTGTATCAACAGGGGCAGCTATGGCTTGGTGAAAGGTGAGTTCTGGAATGCGTAAGAGTCCTCCTCCAGCTCTGTTACTTTGTAACTCAAGACCTTAAGCCCAGGAATTTGAGGTTGCAGGGAGCTATGATCATGCCATCGCACTCTAGCCTGGGGAACAGAGTGAGACCCTGTCTCTAAAAACAAATAAACAAAAAACCCTGAACAATCGCATGTCACCTCTCTGAGCCTCCATTTTCCCGACTTGTAAATGGGTGCCATCATGCTACCTCTCAGGGTCCCCGACAGGCATCTAGTCCCCGTCGGTATCCCTTACTCTTCTTATCCCAGGCCAGAGGGCTGACAGGCACAGAGTAAGGTGGAACAGGCACAGAAGTTAGAACTGGGGCAGTCTTGTAGCTCTTAATTTATTTGGGATTCTTTTAAAAGAGAGTCCTCACCGGCCCCAACATTAATAGGTCTTTGCTGTCATGATGTCTTTAAATTTAGATGAACACCCCACACACAAACACGCACCCACCCACACATCCCCAGGAATAAATGCGCCGGGGTGGGAGGGAGGAAGGTCTGTCTGGTTGCATCCCAGGGAGGAAGAGCGAGGCACGAGGGTTGGAATAGGATGCTGACGGCTGCAGCATGTCAAGTTCCTGAGGGGACAGGGAAGCTTCTTTCAGTCCTCATAAGTAGCACAGGACACCCTCTGCCCCTGGCAGTGCACAGGGAGTCTAGACAGGCTAGTCCCATGAAGAGGTCAACCAAGTGACCACTAAGGTTCATGGGCTTGAGTCCAGACTCCCCTGCAGGACAGGCTGGGCGTCCTGAGTGACATTTGCAGCCTCTCTGAGCTGGGTTTCCCCATCTGTAGAGGAAGCGGTTGCAGGGCCATTTTCATAGGCTCACAACCTGCACTGTGTGGTCCCACAGGACCCACACTCAGAAGGCCTGCTGTGCTCAATTTAAAGCTCTGCTGTCGCTGTCTTGAAATTCTTAATAATTTTTGAAAAAGGAGCCCCACATTTTCATTTTGCCCCGCACCCTGCAAATTATGTAGTGGGTGCTGGGTGATTGTGAAAATTGGAGGAGGCTCATGCTGTGGTCTCAAACATCCCTTTTTCCTGTCCCCACCTTTTAACCTCATTCTAATGATGTGTAGCCTGGAGCAATTGGACTGAGGTTTCTCTTTCTCTGGTTCCTGCTTAGTAAAACACAAAAATAAAAACTACCTTAAAATTTCTTCTGGTTCCTACTTACTGCTCCCTCCCCCGACATTCCAACTACAGCTCATCCATTCATTCAACAAACATTCATTGAGTGACAGCCACTTGGCAAGCCAAGGTTTGGCCCACGGGCGTGGCCTGAGCCAAGGGATCTATCCACAGTGAGAGTATCCTGCACAGACCGTACAAATGCATCACCTCTGAGGAAAATTTCTCCCTCCTTGGCTGAAAAGACCTCTATTCTAATCAGTGGGAACGAAATATTCTCCACTGTGGGGGCAGCATGTTTTTGTATCTTCAGTTAACAAACATGTATTGAGTACCTGTTGTATGTCAGGTGCTGTGAATACATCCATGAAGATGACATGGCCCCTGCCATCAGGAAAACGACAATCCTATATTTTAGCTCATAAAATCTTGGGGTCTGTCTTAATTTCAAGCACAATCAATCCCAATTTTACTCGTTGGGCTTCCAGAATCTTGAAATATACAATTTCTTTTCTTTAAAAAATTTTTTTTTTTTTGAGATGGAGTCTTTCTCTGTCACCCAGGCTGGAGTGCAATGGTGTGACCTCGGCTCGCTGCCACCTCTGCTTCCCAGGTTCAAGAGATTCTCCTGCCTCAACCTCCTGAGTAGCTGGGATTACAGGCATCCGCCACCACGCCCTGCTAATTTTTTGTATTTGAAATGTATAATTTCTAATGTTCGCCATGACTCTATAAGGTGAGTGCTATTCTCCCCATTATTCAAATGAGAAACTGAGGCTCAGATAGGTCCAGTGACTTGCCCAAGGTGACGCAGGTCATAAGTGGCAGAGCTGGAATTTCAACCTAGGGCTGTGTGGCTCCAGAGGGAATTTAGTGACACCACTGCTTCTGGTACTGAAGTTCACCTCCCCAGAGGAAACATGTACTCCTTGGAGCCAGGTCTTCCCCTCTCCTCTATGGCTAGCTCATTGCCAAGTCCTGGATGATCATCTGGATCAAACCATTCCTGAAGGAATCTCAAGTACAATTGCCAATCCCACCAGACAGAAGGGAGGCCTCACACAGCAAGTTGGTCTTTAAAGTCTCCTGAATCAGAGAGAAGAAGACCCTCCAGGCCAGAGAAAGCTACTGGCCATTAGCCACGTGGTTGCTGCAGTTTTATGTCCCATATGGAATCTGGTTTGGCCTTTTGGTTTGATCTAATCAGGCAACTCATTGCTACAGTGTGATGCTCAGGGGCTGCATAGAGCAGGAGTTCTCAAACTGGAGCGAGCTTGGAAATCCTTTAGGGGGCTTGTTAAAATACAGGCTCTGCACCCCCTGCCCTTCATCCCCCACCGAAAGTTCCTGACACAGCAGGACTCCGGTGCGGCCTGAAAATGTGCGTTTCTAACAGGCTTCCAGGTGAGGTTGATGCTGCTGGTCCAGGGACTAGAGTTTAAAAACCTTCTGTCCAGACAGTTAGGACAGCCCATGTGAAAGCGATTAGAGGAGGCTAGAAAAAAAAAACAAAAAAAGCAACTCAGAGTTTGATCCTCGGTGAGGGGACAGGTGGAACTTGACTTAAAGGCCAGCCTACTACTAGTGCCCATGAGACACCGGGTGTGTCCCAGAATCTTTCCGGGCCTCAGATTGCACATGTTAAGTGGACAGTATCTCCTTCAGAGGTTGTGAAAATTCAATGAGAATGAATGTCTTATCATAACTACCACAAACTCCTACTCAGAGGGTGCTTTCTACATAGGTGGTTGTGAGTTGAATTTTGTCTTCCCAAATTCATACGTGGACATCCTAACTGCCAGTACCCCAGAGTGTGACCTTCTTTGGAGACAGTCTCTTCACAGGGGTAATCCAGTTAAAATTAGGTCACTGGGGTGTGCTTTAATCTAACATGACAGGTAGCCTATGAGTATTGTTGCTATTACTGTGAATAGAAGAATAATACCACTGTTTAAAGTTTCTAAGAAGTTGTAGGATCCATAGTATAGGCCTTGGCTTACATGTAAAAATAAGCAGACAAAGAATATTGAGGCCCTGTCAGCATGTAGATGTCAAATGATTCAGCCATAGTTTACATCTTGACAGATGTGTGTGACTGAGGAGAAGGTGGTAAAGTATCTGATGTATAGTGCATAGCAAGGAACAGTCCTGTCATGATTTGAAGGGTCAGGCAAACGCCTAGAAGTGAGCCAACGTTTCACCATGCAGAGAGATTCGATGGGGCTGGTAGGTCGATGAATGAGTGACTGATACTTTTTATTAGGGGTTGTGCTTTTCAGATCTGGTCACCATGGATGCTAGTCACCACCATGCCCTTTCATAAGTGTCCTTACAAAAGGAGGAAATCGGGACAGATACATCCAGAGAGAAGACGCTATGAAGACACAGAGAAGACAGCCACATCTATGCCAAGGAGAGGGGTGGGAAGCAAATCCTTTCCACACAGACCTCAGAGGAACCAACCCTGCTGACACCTTAATTTTGGACTTCCAGCTTCCAGAACTGTGAGATAATAAATTTTGGTTGTTAAAGCTACTCAGCATGAGGTGTTTTGTTACAGCAACCCTGGCAAACTGATACACCAGTGCTCTGCACAGGACCTCAACACTTCCTTTTTCTTTTTTCTTTTTAAATGATAGAGAATTTATATGTGGCATGGTAAAAGCAAGTGCACAGGAAGTGACCCACCCAGATCAAGACTCCGAACATTCCCCTGGCTCCTAGAGGCTCTCTGCTGTCCCCTCTCAGCAAATCACCCTCCCCAGGGGCCATCACTTTTCTAACTTCTATCACCATAGGTTAGCTTTGTACATTCTTGAGGCTCTTATTATTATTTTAGAAACAGGGTCTCACTATTTGCCCAGGCTAGTCTTGAACTCCTGAGCTCAAGTGTGATCCTCCCATCCTAGCCTCCCAAAATGCTGGGATTACAGGTGTGAGCCACCACGCCCAGCCATTGAGCCTCATAAATGGCTGAACAATGTTGAACAAAGGAAGCTGGCCCCTTACATTTAAACTCATTTGTGCCATATAAAACCCCCTTGAGACAGGCACTATAATTATCTTCATTTTACAGGTGTAGAATCAGAGGCCCAGAGAGCTTCAGTAACTTGCCCAAGGTCACACAGCTAGGGTGTAGTAGGCAGAGCCAGGATTTGACTGGGAAAATCTGGCTGCACTCACTATAGTTACTGCTTTTAAATACACAGCAAGTGCCCAGTAACTATAATCATGGCAACTTCTAACAAGCAGTAGCTCTCACTCTGGGCCAGGCACCATGCCAGCTCTCTCCACATTACTTAATCTAACTCTCACACCAGTCCTATTTAGTATTTTAAAAATATATCTATATAAAATAATACACATAATATATATTACATATATACACATACTAAATTTTCTATACCTCATAATATTACCAGTGAGAAATACTAATACAAGCCCCATTTAACAGAAGAGTAAACTGAGGCTCAGAGCACTGAATAATGGATGCAAGGTGATAGACTCAGCAAGCGGCAGAGCTGGGATGGCTTGCAGAACTCGTGCTTATGACTGACATCAGCTGCCTCCTGCCAGCTGCTGCTAAGAGCAGCACCAGGACCACAGATCTCAACAACCCGTGCTTTAATTAAAATCACAATGAGATGCCACCACACACCTGATTTTTTCCAGTCCCCTCTAATCACTTTCACGTGGGCTGTTCTAATTGTCTAGACAGGAGGTTTTTAAACTCCAGTACACACACATTGTACTGGAATGGCTCAGATAAAAAAACAAAAAACAAAAACTAATGCCAAGTGCTGGAGAGGATGTGGAGCAACTGGAACTCCCATCCATCCATGGTGGGAATGCAAAAAGATATACTGCCACTTTGGAAAACAGCTTGACCATTCCTTAAAAAGTTAAATGTCCACTCCTAGGTATTTCCCCAAGAGAAATGAAAACCCACGCTCGGGCAAAAACCTGTATGCAAATATTTATAGCAACTTTATTCGTAATTGCCAAAAATGAAAGCAACCAAATGGTGAATGAACAAACTGTGGTGCCTCCATACAACGGAGTACTACTCAGCCATGAAAAGGAATCAGCTACTGATGACACAGCAGCACTGATAAACCTCAAAGACATTATGCATTACGCCGAGTGAAAGAAGCCAGACTCAAAGCCTATTATGATTCAATTTATATGACACTCTAGTAATGGCAGAAAAAAAACACAACACAAAACAGATCAGGGGTTGCCAGGGGCGAGAGATGAAAGAGGGATTGACCACAGAGGGGCAAAGAGGAATTGTTGAGGGTGATGGAACGTTTGTTCATCTTGATTGCAGTAGAGGTTATATGGTTGTACACATTTGTGAAAACTTGCTAAACTGTACACTAAAATGGGTGCATTTTACTGTAGGTAAACGATAACACAAAACGTTAAAGAAAATTTAACAATAGGCCAGGGGCAGGGGCCCATGACTTTAATCCCAGCACTTTGGGAGGTTGAGGTGGGCAGATCACGAGGTCAGGAGATCGAGACCATACTAGCTAACATGGTGAAACTCCATCTCTACAAAAAACACAAAAAATTAGCCAAGCATGGTGGCGGGCGCCTGTAGTCCCAGCTACTTGGGAGGCTGAGGCAGGAGAATGGCATGAACCCGGGAGGTGGAGCTTGCAGTGAGCTGAGATCATGCCACTGCACTCTAGCCTGGGTGACACAGCAAGACTCCATCTCAAAAAAAAAAAAAAAAAAAAAAAGAAAGAAAGAAAGAAAAGAAAAAGAAAATGTAACAATAACCCACTGTGCTTTTTTCCTCCTATGAGGGCTGCTTCCCTGAAGGAAGGGATGCTTCCAAGAGGATTAACACCTGCTCACTTATCCTAGGCGCCTGAAAGGTTCACCTGGAGGCAGGGGACGGCTCAGTGGGGGCAGGGATGGCTCCCAGGAACACCTGGGTTCCCACACAACCCTCATCCCATTGCCTGCTTTGCTCCCAGAGCAGTAACACTGGGGTTATTTTTGCTCTGAGAAGTACCAGCCACAGGGTTTTTTCTCTGCAGGCAACCACCACCCCCTGCTGTGTTTACATAAAAACACATTTGCACAGGGTT
Organism: Chlorocebus sabaeus; assembly: GCF_047675955.1. NCBI lineage: Eukaryota > Metazoa > Chordata > Mammalia > Primates > Cercopithecidae > Chlorocebus > Chlorocebus sabaeus. The sequence continues at coordinate 105,291,864 of NC_132914.1, read as the reverse complement.
TTGTTTTTACATTTGCCTCAGCGGCCTGGATCCTATTAAACCGAGGGGAGGCCTGATTATCTGGCTGGAAGCAGCTGACGGGAGAAAGCAGGTTGGAAGAGGGTGGTGCGGGCACATGCTTCCTCTCTTTTAGTCTGTGGAACCCTGGGGTCTCTGTGCAGAGGTCACAGAAGTGCTCATGGGGCTCACGTGTGCATGTTCCAGCATTTCTCAGCCTCTGCGCTACTGACATTTTGGGCCAGATGCTTCTTTGATGAGGGGAACTGTCCTGTGCTGTGCATTGCAGGATGTTTAGCATTCCTGCCCCCTGCGTGCTGGTAACACCCACCAGTCGTGACAAGCAAACCTGCCTCTAGACATTGCCAAATGTCTCTTTGGGCAGGGGAGGAATTGTCCCCTGTGAAGAATCACCTGCTTATAAAAAGAAAGCTGATGCCTGCTCAGCTCAGGGTCCCCCTCCCTTCCAAGACCACCATCAGCACTCCGAAGAGAGGGGCCAGTCTGTCTCTCTCACCTCTGTGTCCCTGGCTCCTACCACAGTGACTGATACATCTCGTTTTAGAAGCTCAAGGAGGCAGGGCATGGTGGTTCACACCTATAAACTGAGCCTTTTGGGAGGCCGAGGCAGGAGGATTGCTTGAAGCCCAGAGTTCTAGGCCAGACCTGGGCAACAAAGCAAGACCCCATCTCTGCAAAAAAACCCCACATGTTTTAAAGTTAGTCAGGTGCAGTGGCATGCACTTGTAGTCCTAGTTACTCATAAGACTGAGGCAGAAGGATCCTTTGAGGTGGAAGGCTGCAGTGAGCTATGCTTGTGCCACTGCACTCGAGCCTGGGCAACAGAGCAAGACCCTATCTCTAAAAAATGAAAAAAAATTAAAAATTAGTAGTTCAAAGACATTTTGTGGGATGAGCAAACACTGGCAATAGAAATAACCCAATGTTCATTAGCTTCCTTGGTTTTGAGGACACTGTCCAGCAATCACATCAGACTCTGGCCACCACGTGGGGACTCATGTACTAACTGCCAGGCTGTTCCCATATTCCCTCACCAAATCCCCACAGGAGCCCCTGAATCAAAATCCATGATTGTCTCTATTTTACAGGTGAGGAAACTGAGCACTCCACTGGCAGGTGGTAGAGCTGGGATTTAAGCCTGGAAATGTCTGACACCAGAGCCCAGTCTCTTAATTATAACACTCTATGTAAGGCAGCTTCAGCCTTGAATATTTTTTAAGGGCAAGATGCCTACACACGTTGGGAGGGAATGTAGGTGGAAAGTGGAGAAGTTGCCCAGATTACTACGGGAAGGACTGTGGACTTTGATGCAAGACAGACTAATATCCAAATCCTGCTCAACCACTTGTCAGCTCTGGGAACTTGGGCAAATGACTGGGCCTCGGTTTTGTCATCTGTCAAGTGGGGACAGTGATCATAATTCAGCACGGGGATTTGTAAAGATCAAGTGAGATAACGCTGCAAGTGCATCAAGTGCATAATGCGGCCTGGCAAACACCCCACATTCAAGGAGCAAGATGGTTGCTCCTTGGTTGGTGGTTGGATGAATGCACAGCAGGCTTTGGGGAGAATGGCCCAAACTAAGGTGGAGATAGAGGTGAGTTTATGCCAGATCACCTGGTAGGGCAAGGGTGTTCAAACTCCCGATAATCCCTGACACACACACACACACACACACACACACACTGAGCCAGGAATCAGCTCTTCCTCAATGGCTTCCTGACTTCTAATTAGATCAAATAAAGGCCCACTGTGTGTGCAGACCAGTGACAGGACTCCTGGCTGGACAGGAAGCACACTCAGGCCCCTTCACCACAGGAGTAAGAAGGATGCTGACCTCATTCAGGTCAGCAGAGCCTCATTCAGCATCCCCTGACCCCAGCATTCACCTGGCAATCAGTTCACAGGTGACTTGGATCTGGCCTCCACCAAGGCTGGTCTTGTGGGAACCCCTGAGAAGCACCATTTCTCCCAGGCCTGACCAAGGGATAGGATGAAGGCAAGGGAGGGTGGGGTCCTCCTGGCCATCAGCCATAGAAGCTTCTGATTCTCTGAGTTAATTCAAGAGTCTTCACGTCTCCTGCTGAGCAACTGAAGAGCCCTCTGGAGCCTCTTTTCAACTGAAAACAGTAATTTGCAAGAACTCACCATGCCTGGAGCAGAAGGCCTTTCTCACAGCCCAGAGCCAGTGGGGCCACTCTGAGGCTCCTCAGCTGCTCAGGTTGGTGGCTGGTGGGAGGGTCTGAGCTGAGGATGGGAGGGGGACATCTCAACAGCGCCCTGGGATGAGCTGGGGCTTTGACAGTGAAGCAGCAGCAAGGGTGCCATGTCTTGTGTCTTAGCCCTCTAGGCCGGGGGCTTAAACAACACACATTTATTTTTCATAGTTCTGGAGTCTGGGAAGTCCAAGATCAAGGCGCCAGCAGATCCAGTGTCTGTGGAGGACCCGATTCCTGGTCTTCTCACTGTGTCTTTCCATGGCAGTGAGAGAGAGAGAAAGCGAGAGAGAGAGAGAAAGAGAGAGACAGAAAGAGAGAGAGAGAGAGAGAGAGAGAGAGAGAGAGAGAGAGAGAGAGACAGAGAGAAGCAAGCTATCTCCTGTCTCTTCTTGCAAGATCTCTAATTTCATTCATGACCTAAACACTTCCCATTGAAGATTAGGGCATTAGCTTGTGAATCTGGGGGGACACGAACTTTCACACCATAGCACCTGGTGTGTTAGCTTCCTAACGCTGCTGCAACAAATTACTGCAAACTGGGTGGCTTAAAGCATCAAACGTTTATTCTCTCACAGCTCTGTGGGACAGAAGTCCAAAATCGAGATGGTGGCACGGTTGGTCCTCTCGGGAGGCTCTGAGGAAAAATCTGTTCTGTGCCCTCTTCCAGCTTCTAGCAGTTGCTGGCGATCTTTGGCATTTGCTGGCTTGTAGAGGTGTAACCCCAATCTTTTTCTCTGTCTTCACGTGGCATTCTCTCTGTGTGTCTGCATGTCTCTGTTTTCTTTAATAAGGACACTAGTCACTGAATTTAGGGCCCACTTGAATCCAGTAGGTCCTCGACTTAACTAGTTATAGCTGCAAAGACTCTATTTCCAAATAAGATCCAATTCTGAGGTTCCAGATGGACATGGAATTTTGGGGGACACTCTTTAGCCCAGTATATCTGGCATTGAATGCCACCTGCTGCTGTGTGACCACAGACAAGTGCCTTAACCTCTCTGATCCTGTTTCTTCATCTTTAAATAGGGCTAAAAATAGGATTTTTGTGATAATTGAATGTGATGACAAAGTATAGCAAGTGATCATGAGCACAGACTCTGGCAGGACCTAGTCTGCCACCTACTTGCTGTGTGACCTTGAACAAGTTACCTAACCTCTCTGGTCATCCATTTCCCTGTCTGTAAGGTGTGAATATTGAAAGAGATCATGGTCCTCCTTCCTCTCCCATAGTCCCAGCTTCTTAGAGGTCTCTGACAGCCCTCTAGGGTCCAAGGGAGCCCTCAGGATTTCCAAAAACCCTAGAAATGATATATTAACTCTCAACAATGGTGCAGCTCTGTGCTTTTGGCTGGATTTGAACTGACTGAATGCAAAGCCTATTCTTTCTCAAGACAAGTAGAATTCCTCGTCAATAATATTTGTCAGTGTTTCTGATAGTATTTCTTTTTTGTTTAAGAATAAAAAGAATTCTTATTTAAAATCATACAGTTTGACAAAATTCTTCCCAAATATTTACCTTTATTTTACAAGCAGGTACACTGAAGCCCAGAGAAGGGAAGTAACTTGCCTAAGTTCACACAGCTGGTTAAAGGTGAAACGGGGATTTGAATTCAGTCTGTTTGACTCCAGGATGGAAACTGTTAATTCAGCTGTTTAATCACCTCAGTAGACCATAAACTATAGAGCAGAGAAGTACAATATGAGCCATATATATAACCTAAAATCTTCTAGAAGTTATGCGGAAAAAACGAAGAAGGAACAGGTGAAATTAATTTTGATAACATATTTAACCTATTAGATCTAAAATGTCATTTCAACATAAGTGTGAAGCATTATTAATGAGCTGTTTCACTTCTTTTTTTCATATAAAGATTTAAAAATCTGATGTGTATTTCCATGTCCAGCACACCTTACTGTAGTCTCGCCATATTTCAATAGCCATACGTGGCCAGTGGCCACCATAATAAATGGTGTAGTTCTAGCGATATGGATGTCTGTGCATTTGCAGAGCTGGAAGACTAGGTTCTTCTGGCTCCAAATGAAGACGCACCACTGACCTTCCTGGGCAGGAGGTAAGAGATTTGAGTGACTTATGTCTCTGTCACCCAGACTAGTCCAGGTACCCAGTGATTCATTTCGTGGGCACAAAAGCCCCAGCCTCTCCCACCTTAGCACAACCTTACCCTGGCTAAGGGCTTTGTTTGCTCTGAAGCCGGCCTGGTCTCATGTGGACCTTTGAGCCCAGCCTTAGCCCAGGGACCCCTGTGGATCAGAACTAGCCCTGCAGAGATGCCTAAAACAGCTTCTGCAAAAGCCCACAGGACCGAAATCCCATGACTTGCTTTGAGTCCCAGCTTAGCCATTCCTAGCTGGGAGAACTTGCTACCATTCTGTAAAATCAGGGTCAGAAGAATACTTCCTCTTTCACAGAGTTGACAGGAGGATCAAGTGGGGCTCCATAAGAATCACTTTTATCTCTTGAACACTGGCATCATGTCAGACATTGACTAAGTGTGTTACCCAGAACTGCTGTTTTTATTTCCATTGTATAGATAGGGTCACTGAGTCTCTGAGAGGTGAAATAACTTGCCCAGCAGCACACAACTAGCAAGTGATGGATTCAATGATCATAGACCCTTTCTTAGAGGGTGATTGTGGGACTTAGATAAATTAGTAAATTAAATTAAAGCACTTAGAAGAGTACCGGGCAATAGATTTTTGTTCTCATTATCATCATCGTCATCATTATTGTCAATATCATCATCCATGCCATCATCATCAGCATTAATATTTACGTCATCACCATCATCATCATTGTTGTCTTGTCACTGTCTTTGTCATCACCATCACCAACGTCATCATGATCACTTATATTCCTGTTTGTCTCTGTGTGTGTAGGGAGTACACAGCATAGTGCTGGACCTGCATTAAGTGACTTTCCTAACTTAGCTAAGCAGTAAATTTTGCTAAAACTAACCCATAACAGAAAAAAAAATAAAGGTAAGGCTGAAAGGTGGTTCTTGTTTGGAAGACACACATACAAGCTCACACACATACATCCAGGACATTTTCTTTGGCTAGAGAACACTGCCAGCATACAGCTTTGAGAATGCCTTTGGGGAGAGAAAAGCAAGCTACCTGCCACAGGTTCTGCGGGGCTTATTCTCCCCTTTCCAGTACAAGAAGGCTTTGGGAGCACAGCCTCTGCCTTCAGCCACCCTGTGGGGAAGCTGCCAAGTAAAATAACCTTCCTTGGGTCTTTAATGTGCTGCTCAAATAGCGAGGACCTTGTTTGGGGTGTTAGGTCAACACTGCCAACCAAATTTATAGAGTCACTGCCAGTCAAGCTCTGGGCAAAACCAACAGTGTGCTCTTTGGTTACCTTTCCTCTCACCCAGGGAGGTAGCCTCTCTCTGACTTCTTCATTCCTTCATCATGACCCTGGAAAATTGTCCTGTGCCCTGTTCCCCTACATGCTACCAGTCTAATGAGATCGTTAAAGCTGGTGACTGTGGGATTTTATGCAGATGTTTGCATGTCAGAATCTTCCTAAACTACAAGCTCTGGGTGGGCGGGAAGCAGAGAGAGCCAAGAATGGGATTTCAAGAAGGGGAGTGACTTTGGCACCACTCAAATCAGTCACAGATGAAGCCTCCTACCAGCTCACACTGACCTTTCAAACTTGATGTTTCTGTCGAGGCCCATGGACAGCCACATTTTGCAAATCTGTGCTCTCAGCAGAGCTAGGGGAACACCCTAGAACAGTGGTCCCCAACCTTTCTGGCACCAGGGACTGGTTTCACTGAAGACTACTTTCCCACAGACCGGGGGGTGGCGGGGTGGGGATGGTTTCTGGATGATTCACGTGCATGACATGTATTGTGCACCTTATTTCTATTATTATTACATTGTTACATATAATGAAATAATCATACAATTCACCACAATGCAGACTCAGTGGGAGCCCCAAACTTGTTTTCCTGCAACTATACGGTCCCATCTGGAGGTGATGGAAGACAGTGACAGATCATCAGGCATTAGATTCTCATAAGGCATGTGCAACCTAGCTGTCTTGCATTGACAGTTCACAGTGGGGTTTGTGCTCCTATGAGAATCTAATGCCACCACTGATCTGACAGGAGGCAGAGTTCAGGCAGTAATGTGAGCAATGAGGAGCGGCTGTAAATACAGATGATATTTTGTTCACTGGCCCACTGCCCATGAGATCTCCCCATGAGGTAGGTACTAGTCACAGTATCCCCATTTGACAGACAAGGAAACTGAGACACAATGAGATTGATAAACTTGTCCAAAGTCATTCAGTAAATAAGTGGGATAACTAGGATTTGAACTCAGAAGTCTAAGGCTGTACAGGCACACGGAGGGGCATCCCACACAGTCTTGGGATGGGAAGTCAGTCTTGGGATAAGAGATGTGTAGGGGTACCTAATGGAGGAGATGGGGCAGGATAAAAGGGCATTTGAGGGAGACATGGAGATGGTGATCCAGGGAAGATATGTGACTTGCTCAAGGTTTCTGGCTGAAAAGTGGCAGAGCATGATCAGGATCCAGGACTTCTGCCTCCAATCCCATGTTTCTGCTACTTCTTCATACCCTTGACCTCGTGAGCCCTGCTGTCTAACCAGCTAAGCTAAACCAGGGCTCAGCAGGAGCCCAAAATAGCTACGGCTTCCAGGCAAAATTAGTGCCGAGTCAATGTTGCCCCCATTCATCACTCTGACTTCAACCTTGTTATTTTCAGGCAACAGGGCACTGAGAATGAGTTGAGACAGAAAGAGAGAGAGAGAGAGAGAGCGCGAGCCTCCTTCAATCCTGCTGCATTGCTGAGTTTCTAATGGAAAATTTGTTATTTATTTGAAAAAAATGATGGGACATCAGTTGATTGCAGTCCCAGGATCATTTTACCCCTCACCCTCTTCTAGCATTGATGCTCTCCAGAATCCACATTTCATCCAACAGTGGGGTTTGCATGGGGTTGATCCTAGACTCACCTCCAAAAATAGGTCCTGCCTAGCCTAAGCCAATCAACATGGCCCATATCCCTCTCCCACCACAGTGATTGGTTCAGAAACAAGCAGGTATTCTAATCAGAAACAATAAGCCTTTGGCTGGGAGGGAAAGATTGTAGATTCTTGTGGATTTGGGCATCTGGGAGAAGTGAGCTTGGCCTCCTGGCACTATCTTGCTACCATAAGGGAGCTCAAGCCTAGGGGAAGGTAGAGATGTAGAGAAAGTAAGATCTCATGAGCTTTGTTTGAGCCTGGATCAAGCCATACCTGAAGCAATCCCTTGTGAATTTTGATGTCTGTGAGCAAAAATAAATTATTCTCTTTTTAGAAAGTCCACTTGAGTTGTGTTTTGGTCATTTTAAGCACACAAAAAAAGTCTTCCTCAAGTTATAGCTGTTGCAGAATGACCACCTCGTTTTGGGCAGTGGAGAACACACAAGTGAACATCTGGAATAGAATGAAAATTAAGGGGTTGGAGTGGGGCGGGGGAGGATCTTTCTGAAACAAAGATTTAGAATGATCATGAGTCCAACAAGCAGAGTCAGCTCTGCAGAACATTTAAATGCAGCCTATGGCTTCCTCAAGAAAGAACAATTACAGTAATGATTTTTGTCTATTAAATACTTGGTTATTGTATTTTGCGTTTCATCTCATCTTACCATTCATATCACCATGTAAGGTTCAAATATTCCCATTTACAAGAGGAGCAAACTGAAACCCAGAGAGGAGAAGTGATATCCCCTAAAGCACACAGCAAAGAGTCCGGCCGCAGTGGCTTATGCCTATAATCCTAGCACTTTGGGAGGCCAAGGTGGGTGGATCATTTGAGGTCAGGAGTTTGAGACAAGCCTGGCCAACATGGTGAAACCCAGCCTCTACTAAAATACAAAAATTAGCTGGGCGTGGTGGTGGGCACCTGTAGTCCCAGCTACTGTGGAGGCTGAGGCAGGAGAATCACTTGGACCCAGGAGGCGGAGCTTGCAGTAAGCCAAGATCATGCAACTGCACTCCAGCCTGGGCAACAGAGCGAGACTCTGTCTTAAAAAAAAAAAAAAAAAAAAAAAAAGGAAAAGAAAAAGAAAAAGAAAAGAAAAAAGAAAAAAACCAAAAAACAAAAAACCGCAGCAAATAGACAGTGAAACTGGGCTGGGACATAGGTAGGTCTGACAGGCAATCTCCTGCCCCAACACATCACCACCTCCGTAAGAACAGATGCATGGGAGAGATCCTGCTTACTCTCTGGTGGATCAGATTTAGTATCTGTGCCTGTGAGCCAATGACAAAGTGTGTGAATTTCACCAGGACCACGTTCTCCATTTAACCTTGGCAGAATCCCAAGTGCAATAAACATTCCCCCAAAATGGCAAAGAACTTTGCTGAAGCCAACAGAGGATTTTGCTTAGGAGCAGACACCCTAAGAATCTCAATGTAGAAATGTCTGGGATGTCCATTCCCACGGCTGGCATCAATCTTTAGACATAAGATTCATTAGATGACCCCATCACGAAAATACCAAGAGCAGAGTCATTTACTGAGTTCTACATTCATACTCAGAGGCCTCTGAGGCAGGTGCTATGATCATCCCACTGCACAAATGAAGGAGTTAAGGCTCAGAGAGTTGAAGTCACTGATCCAATATTACCGAGCTAGCAGAGCATTCGGACAAAGATCTGACTCCCAACCAGGAGGCTTTGCAATACATCAGTGTTTCTCAAAGTGTAGAAGCCATCTCAGCATAAGGGAAGTTCCAGTGTTAAATACCATTCTATCATAAAGTGAGAAAAGTATTCACTTTTAATTTTCTTTCAATATCTCTGATGACATCAATAAAAAATCTCAGTTTGGTGCTAATAGAGCTTCAACACCTCTCAAATGCTTGCTAATCTGCCTTTATAACAGAGAGAGGCTGCAGGTGTAAAATCCCAGGCAGGTAATGGTGCCTGGCTAGAATTGATCTACCTTGTCTTGGTTTAGAGTGTTTGTAGTGATTAACCTCTATTTAGGGAAAGTCATATTGATTTCGTATTTGCAGGTAAGTTAATTCCTAAATAAACAATTTTTAGTAAAAAAGGAAATCAATTCCAAGAAAAATGGAAAATGTGGGAAAAATTGCAAGGGTGGTGTGCTGATGATTTAAGTTTGGGAGATGTCTCCACCTCACACTCAACTAAACTCCAAACTTCTGCCTCATCAACTCAGCAAATGGGAGGGTCCCACATAGAAAAAACATGTAACCTTGGCACCAGCCCAAACTGGGCTTGCTCTGTTGAAGACAAAATACTGAGTAGGGCGGGTGCAGTGGCTCACGTCTATAATCCCAGCTCTTTGGGAAGCCAAGATGAGAGGGTCACTTGAGCCAGAAGGTCAAGACCAGCCTGGGAAACATAGCAAGATCCTGTCTGTACCAAAAAAATAAAAAGTAGACTCCTCTTTGGGGTAACAGAGCCTGGGTATGCACAATAGAAAAATCTTTGACCTTTAACAGCACCTGGAACCATGATTCCTCCCCTCGGAACCAAGAAGACTGGGACATGGCCAGGACCTGAACTCTGGAACTCTTTCAGAAGTGAGGGGTCTACTGGCCCAGAAGATCCAGGGTTAAAATCTGCCTCAACATACTTTACTATAAATGGTCAAATTCAAAGGCCTTTAATCAGACCCTGCCAACCCACCACTCCTAAATCTTTTCCCTTGCCCTCTAATCCCTTAAAATTTGCTCCAGATCCCAAATTGGGGAGCCTGACTTCTGTCTCCTTGCCAGCCAGGTTTACAATAAAGTATTTCTTTTCTCAAAAACCAGTGCCATAGTTGTTGGCTTTTATGTGCATTGGGCGACAAGTCCATTTGCTGGTTAGCAAATGAGCCCACATGAAAAGAAGACTGGGTACCCGCTTTGTCCCCACCTTCTCCTACATCACATCTCTTAAACCCACCAGGTCAGATGAGGCGTTCCTGGACTGGGATGTGAGGAGTTATTGGGCATCCTTGTCTCCTAAGCATTGTGACCCACACAATGTGGAGATGTGGGCAGATCTGTTGGAGAGAAAGCTGTTGCGGGCAAGGATGGCATTCCTCAAGTTAGATTCAGGCTGGAGGACTGGTGTTGTCCACTGAAGCGAAACATTCACCTACCTAGGACCCTGCAATTCCACTCCTGGGTATACACCTACAAGAAATGAGTGCTTAAATCTCCCACAAGATTTGTACTAGAATGTCGCTAGCACCTCTGTTCATTAGGATCCCAAACTGGAGAAAATCAGCTATGTGTCCTTCAAAAGGAGAAAGGATTAAAATTGAATGAACAGGAAAGAAACTGCTGATATATGCGACAACGTGAATAAATCTCACAGATATAACATCAAGCAAAGGAAGCCAGGCACAAAAGAAAAGACAGAGCAAGATCCCATTCATATGAAGTTCAAGGACAGGCAAATTAATCTCTGGTGACAGGGGTATCAATTAGGAAGCAATGCAAAGAAACTTTCTGGAGTGATAAGAATGGTCTATATCTTGACCTTGGCAATGGTTCCATGGCTCTGTACGTTTGTAAAAATTTATTGATTTTGTACTTGACAGTATGTAAGGTATACCATAATAGGAAGTTTACAAACGTCCCCATCTCTGCAAAAAAAAAAAAAAAAAAAAAAAGATTTAAGATTAAACAACAGTATAAATAAGTGAAGGGCTACAGATCTAGTGGTAATGCCAACCACTCAGTCATGGGTCCTGGGCTGTAGAGAAGACAGTGACCCACTGGGATGTCAAAGGCAAGCAATCATTGATGCCACTATGTGTCACTGATTCATTCACCTTTCCAGGCATTCACTTATTCTTTTAGTATCTTTCCTTTTTTTTTTTTTTTTGTCCATGCTTAGTATATTAGTTTCCAATGGCTGCAGTAACATACGACCACAAACTTACTAGCTCAAAAAAAAAGTAAGTTAATTCTATTCAGTTCTGAAAATCAGAAGTGTAAAATCAAGAAGTCTGCAGGGCTGGCTCCCGCTGGAGGCTTCAGGGAGAATCTGCTTCCTTGCTTTTTCAGCTTCTAGAAGCTGCTCGTGTGCCTTGGCTCCTGGCCCCTCCCTTTCCTGCCTGCATTCCATCACTCCAACCTCTTCTTCTATCATCACATCTCCTGCTACTGACTCAGGCCCTCCCTGCCTCCCTTTTATGAAGATCCTTGCGATGACAGTGGGCCCATTTGGAGAATCCAGGATAATATCCCATCTCAAGATCCTTAACTCACTCACATCTGCCAAGTACCTCTTACTATGCTTAATGTACCATATTTGCAGGTTCCAGGCATTTGAACGAGGACAGCTTTGGTAGGGCAGAGGAGGATTATTCAACCCACCACACTTAGAAAGAAGGATGGTATAGACTTTTTCTTTTTTTTTTTTTTGAGACGAAGTCTCGCTCTGTTGCCCAGACTGGAGTGCAGTGACGCGATCTCGGCTCACTGCAAGCTCCGCTTCCCGGGTTCGTGCCATTCTCCTGCCTCCACCTCCAGAGTAGCTGGGACCACAGGGGCCTGCCACCACACCGGCTAATTTTTTGTACTTTTAGCAGAGACGGGGTTTCACCGTGTTAGCCAGGAGGATGGTCTAGACTTTTTATGAGCTCAGACTTGGGAATCAGATCAGACCCATCTGGATTCAAATACTGCTTATTAGTGGTATCGCTTAGCTGATGACCTACCACTTATTAGCTTCATGTCCATAGGAACACGATTCAGCCTCTCTTGAAGCCCCAGTTTTCCTGCCTATACAATGAGGTATCACTCTACTTCCTCTGGGTTTTTTGCGGAAGTAAGTGAAGTGATGTTTAAGGCAGTTAGAGAGACCGGCACAAGGTACAGGCTCAGCACGCAGCCTGTGCATGCAGTGATATCTTAAGAATGAATGATATTGATGGAAACAGCCATTTACCAAGTCCAGGGTACTTTGCTACCCAGGTCTGTCGGACTCCAGAATCCATCAGAAACTGTTCTGGAAGGGCCTCCAGGTCTGAGCAGAGGTTGTTTGGAGAGAGAAAAGAGAAGGCCTTACTCCCAGCCCCTCCAGAAAATAGAGGAAATGCATTCTCCAGGATGCTGAGAAGAGGGTCCGAGCCCTGTTCCTCTCCCCAGCAGGGAATAAACATCCGAGCTTTTCTGGTGGCTGCCTGTCATTTATCAGAGATGGAATTTCCTTGGCACTTTGGGAAAAACAGATGCCAAGATGCAGAAAGAAATAGATTTTTTTCTTTCCCCCAAAAGTAGAACTTGGCTCATACATGTGTGGGGCACGTTGATACAAATGGAATGAGAAAGCTCTGGGAGCCCTGGGGACTGAGGGTGTTGCTTGCATCTGAGTGTGAAACGGGTTGGGGGGCTGGGGATCCCCCAGTCCATTTTCCAAGGCATATGTGTTTGATTATTCCACCCATGAGTCTGAAGGGGGCTTGGTGACCCCTCCCTCTGAACAGGCAGGATTCCAAGAGCTTCTGGAGACATGTGAGCCTGCAAGGAAGATTCTGAAGAAGCCCAGAGGAGGAAATGAGAAGAATGTGGCCAATGTCTTCAGGCTTGGAAGAGAATCTGAGGTCACCGGTCCCTCTGCTGTCCTTCTTTTCCACCCTCACCAGTATTCTGTGGCCAAGGGCAGGCCTTAGCTGGACTGTCTACCATCTTACCCCATCTCTGCCACTTGGCTTCTGTGTAACGTTGGGCAAGCGACGTCTTCCCTCCGTGAGCCTCATTGTCCCCATCTGTAAAGTGGGGAGGATAGTGATGCATGGGCCATGGCGAGGGCTTGAGATGACAGTGCACAGTGAAGCCATGGTAAAACCTGCATGCGAGGGGGCTCATTCATTATTCTGATCAGGTGGAGCTTTTGTTTTACAGATAAGGGCACTGAGGGCCCAGAGTGGGAAAGCAACTCATCCACATCACACAGCCCAGCTGTGTGCTGGGTTCTGACCCATTCTGGACCCGCCACAAGCTTCCCAGGCATCACAGGACTGAACATGCCGGTCATAGGGATGGCAAAACGAGAACTAAGCAGTGAGCACTCGCTTTCTGCTGGGCTCTGTGCTGAGCCGGGCTGCCAACAGAGTACCACAAACCAAGTGGCTTAAACAACAGAAATTTATTCTCTCCTGGTTCTGGAGGCTGGCAGTCAGAGGTCAAGGTGTTGGCAGGATTAGTTCCCTCTGGGGGCTGTGAGAGAATCTCTTCCAGGCCTCTCTTGAAGCTCCTGGTGGTTTGCCAGCAATCTTGGGCATTCCTTGGCTCATCGAAATACCACCCTGATCTCTGCCTTCCTGTTCCCATGTCCTTTCTCCTGTGTTCAAGTCTGTGTGCAAATTTTCCCTTTTTCTAAGAACACCAGTCACATGGGATTAGGGGCCCACTCTACTCCACTATGACTTCATCCTAATTTAACTAATTCCATCCGCAATGACCCTGTATCCAAATCAAGTCACATTCTGAAGTCCTGGGGGTTAGAACTTAGACATATGAATTTGGAGGGAGGAATACAAGTCAACCCTTTATGGACCCTATATGCTTTATGATATTTTCTTATAACAGGTCTGCAAGGTAGATTGGAATCAATATTTCTATTTTACAGATGAAGAAAGTGAGGTTCAGAGAGCTGAAAAACTCCCCTAAAGCCACATATACAATGTGTGTGGTGGCAACACCAAGATTGAAACATCAGGTTGCACCTTTCCAAATTTCATTCTCTCTACCACACACCTGTCTGCCTCCAAACACATGCTTTCATCCGTCATCCCAATAATACAGTTAGGTGACTTCTGTTATTACTACCACTTTACAGGTGAGAAACTGAAGCTCAGGGAGGTGATGGGACAAGGCCAACGGTTGCAAAGCTCATCAATGGCAGAGCTGGGATTTGAATGCAGGCACCTGCCTCCTGAGTTTGTGCTCTTGACAATTTCACCCCTCTCCAATTGAGAAATCCTGGGTGTGCTACACAACACAGTATAGCATCATATAATACAGTATATTGTGTTGTATTATCTATCACATCATATATCATATCTGACATGGTTTGGATCTATGTCCCCATCCAAATCTCATGGTCAATTGTAATCCCCAGTGTTGGAGGTGGGGCCTGATGAGAGGTGATTGGATCACGGGGGCCGATTTCTCTCTTGGTGCTGTTCTCCTGATAGTGAGTGAGTCCTCATGAGCTCTGGTTGTTGTTTGAGTGTGTGGCACCTCCCCTGCCGGCCTCTCTTGCTCCTGCTTTGGCCATGTAAGATGATCCTGCTTCCCCTTTGCATTCTGCTATGATTGTAAGTTTCCTGAGGCCTCCCCAGAGACCAAGCAAATGCCAGCATCATAATTCCTCTACAGCCTGCCTAACTATCAGCCAATTAAACCTCTTTTCTTTATAAGTTACCCAGTCTCAAGTATTTCTTTACAGCAATACAAGAACAGACCAATACAACATACTATCTTGTCATATCCTATCCTGTAGCTACAAAGTAACTAGGGTGGGATTTAAAGTAAGCTTTGTCCACCTCAGACTGCAGGCTCTGAAGTGACTCCTTAGAATCAGCCCATCCCACCAGCCAAATTCCTGCAGAACTCACAGCAATGGTTCATTTTCACGTTGGGTCTTGAAAGCAGCTCACCTTCAGAAGCCACCCTTGGCAGCCTCTAAAGGCCAAGCAGTCACACTCCTCATCCTGACAAGCTCCTAAATTAACTATGAAGCTGTAATGATGTAACGTGGCTCTCATGTTATCATACCGTGTCTAATATCTCCATGGAGGCCCCTGGCAGAGCCCTGGTTGGGCAAATTCCCTTTGTCTCAGCACATGGGGAAACCTCAGGAGCCCTCACAGCCAGAAATACCCTCAACGGTACTGAACAGTACTGTTGGCTGCCAGGGGCAGATTGTATAGGAGAAAAGCCAACGCTGAGAAAAACAAATGATGGCAAGGACCGTCCTCCCACGCCTGCATTCCCCAGCAAGAGATGCTGCAGGGGCTGCTCCCCAGCAAGAGATGCTGCAGGGGCTTTCCGGGGCAAGGAGAGAGATTCCTCCCCTGGGCAGAGCCAACTCATAGTCGAAGAGCAAGAATAAGAATTCCTCATGCTCAGGTGAATCCAACAAGTTGCAGTGGGGATTTCAGAACATCACTAGCTCATTTGTTTCAGCAAGACGGCCATTCATCAATCTATGAGAGTTCATTGAGCATCTATTGATGTGCCAGGCTCTGTGTGCTGGGGATGCAGAGATGAACAAGACAGAGTCTCACCCTCCATGGGAGTCACGACTGAGAGGCCAGAGGCATAACACTGTAGTACTGTGGAGCCCTAACTTAGCCACTTTCCTCTCTGCCTTGGTTCTCTCATCTGTGGAATGGGCATACTGTGAGTAGTTTCTCTCACAGAGCTGTTGTGAGAACTAAATGTGTCACTATAACAAAAGAGGCTTAGGACAGAGTCTGGTGTACTGAAAGCATGACAGGCACACTGGCTATCAGCACCAGCATCATCACCAGGGCTGTGATGGGGAAGCAGCAAGGACTAAGGAGAGCCAGCTGGAGAAGGAGGTGTCAAGAGTGACACCTGAGAAGATGATGTCATATTAAGAGAAGGAAACCGATGGAGAACGGCCAGGGCAATCTCCAGAGGTGGGACAGGGCTGTGTCCCTTTCAGAGACACAGAAGAGGCTACGATGGCTGGAGCACAGTGAGCTTTGATTTTATTCTAGGGGCCACAGAAGGTCTTTAACCATCAGATATGTGTTTCCAGGAAGAACTCTGGCTGTAGTGTGCAAGATGTTATAGAATCCAGGCAAAAGACAGATGGCTTGGATCAGAATAGCCAGAGGTGAAGGTACAAGCATTAAAGACACAAAGAGGGTAATGTTGGTTCCACGAGGACGGGGTGGGATCTGTTTTTTTCACCATTGTACTGCCAGTGCCTGGCACAAAGGGGGTGCTCAGGTAATACTTGTGGCTTGAGTAGGCATGGAGGGTGAGGGAGAGGGAGGACTTGAGTATGATGACTTGGGCAGTTGGCAGGATGTCAGGGAGGGATGAAGGGCTGGGACAGGAGACCCAGGAGTCCCCTGGGATATAACATCCCTGTTTATTCTGCTGTGAGAGAAGCATCATCGCCTCCTTTATCTTCCAGAGATGAAAATGGAGACTCAGAGAGACAAAGCAACTTACCTGAGATCACACAGCACAGAAGGGGCACATATTGGGCCTTGCATCTAGGGCTGTTTTGGCCACTCCTTACCTGGCCCAGTGGCCCTGTGTATAAGGAACCCCCAGGGACTTGTCATAAGGGAAAGGATGGGAACACGCTCAGCCTAACACCAGGTTGTATTTCACTGCTGAGAGCCTCAGGCTCTTCTCCAGAGTGAAACCTTGCAGCCAAGTTAAAGGGTGGCCTTTGTTGCTGGCTGTGTCTCAGCGGTGTGCTCTGAACTCGAACCTCTCCTACTCTCTCCCTTTGTGGCTGCTATCACCCACGCCTCTCCAGGGGCAATTTAATCTCTGGGTGTCCAGTTCTCTGACATGCTCCAGAAACGAGGTCAGTAGGGTGAATTGCAGCATTAGCATAAATTATTGACCCAGAGTTATATGGCCACTGAAGGACTTTATGTGTAGCCCACACCCGGGCTCACAGCCTCAGACATTCCGTAAGTACAGGCTGTGCAGAGAATGCAGAAGGAATCTGCCGAGTGTAGGATGTTGGCTGACATGGTATCAGCCTCAGACAGCCTGTAGTGCCTGGGTGTTTGCGTGGCCTCAAAGGAGCCTCCCACAAGTTACGAGATATTTTCCAAAGGAATTCATTTGTATTTGATTTCCCTAAATTTTTCTCTCTTTCTCATTTCAAGCAGGTGGACAATTTTGTTGTGACCCTCAGTCCCAAGAATATATTTGCAGGGCAGGAGACAGTGTTTGCAGGAAGCCAGTCTAGAGTCACAAACACAAATGTCTACCAGGGCCAAGGAAGGGAGAGGAGGCCGCTTGCAACAAGATGAGGAAGAACAAATGGAGGAGCTCACCCGACTCTGGGTAGGGGACTTGGGGGAGACAGCAGCTGGCAGTCAGCTCCAGTCCATGGTTGCTTAGAATATCCTAAGTTTTGAAGAGAATTTGGACATCTGGGTTTTCATAGAAAATATTCAGCTTTTTAAATCTTGGAAGCTAAAGTAATTAATTTAAAAAGATACAAAAAAGGGAAAACTGTAGGGAGGGTAAAAAGATCAGTCATGGCCGGCAGCTCCAGGGGTAGGAGAGAAATAGGTGGGGCCCAGAGGATTTGGGGGCCATGAAACTCTTCGGTATGACACTGTAATGGTGGACACATGTCATTACACACTTGTCAAAACCCAAAGACTGTGCAACATGGAGTGAACTCCAATGTAGGCCGTGAACTTTAGGTAATAATAATATATCAATATTGGTTCATCAGTGGTGCCAAATGACCCTCACTAAGACAAGATGGTCATATAATAGTGGAGTGAGGGACAGAGTGGAAAGAGTATATGGAGGAACTCTCTGTACTTTGCTACTCAATTTTTCTGTAAACTGAACATTGCCCTCCAAAATAAAGTCTATTATGACAAACAAAAAGCAAACAAACAAACAACCAAGAAGCCACAGAGAAACATCTGGGGCCCTCATTCAATTTTACAATTGCCTGTTTGCAAATTCTGTTGAAAGCTCATTGATGAGCTTATGGGGTGGAGTCCTGGGGAGGAGAGTGGAAGTGAGAAGGTGATTTATCTGGGACAGGGAACAGGTCAGAGGTTCCAAACAAGTCCTGGCAGTGCCTGAGGGAAGCATCTAGACACGTAGTGCCAGAAATACCAATGTGGCAGAGCTTCGCCTGTTGCTCCAAGCTTGGCTCAGAATAGCAGAGTTTCTAGACTTGGAGGAAACATGCTGGATGGCTAGTTGGGGTTTGGTGGTGACCAGGGAGATATTCAGCCATCCTGGGAGTGGAGGAGCCTCAGTAATGACTGAAATTAGAGTTTTCCTACAACTCAGTAGAGACTCCAAGTCGAATTTGACTTAATTTAAAAAGATTCAAGAAAGTTGACATTTCTGGTACACCTGCATTTGTGGGCTTAAATAGATTTCTTGATACCCACAACCCACACCTGTCCACCTTAGCGGAATTCAACAATCTGTCAAATCAGATTTTTTAATGTGTTGGCTCCTTAAATATATAGACGAGGTAGGCTTTCAACCCATTCTTAGAAAGGCTCTGCTCAACAACCCAAGGTCATCCCTCTACTACTGGGTCCCGCTTATGGGGAAATGAACACTTATGAAGACCCTACTATGCACCAGCCAGTACATGGGTATTATTCTAAACAGTTATAACTGCTACTATTGATTGGGTGCTTACTATGTGCTGAGCTAGCCTGACTTGTTAACCTGTGAGTTAACCCATCGTACAGAGAAGGAAACAGCTCAGAGGTACTAAATGGTGGGTTGAGGTTGCCTGGTGCTAAGTGGTGGGGCCAGGACACAGACCTGGGCCTGCCTGGTTTCAGAGCACATGTTCCTCCCGCTTCTGTTTGTGAAGAACCAAATCTACTGCCTTCATCTTCTCACCATCTGACAATCTATTCACACAACGCAAAGCCAAATAAAAATTATATTTTTTGCTCACGTGAGATTTTTAGAGTTTTGGCAAGCATTTAGGAAGCATCTGACAAACACTTTCAAAATATTACATTTGAACAATATTTGAACTGCAGCAGATGGCTTGTTGGTATGTGTGTGGGGGGCACAGCCTGGGCAGTGTCGATGTATATTTCAAAGAGCTCAACATGCCACTTCCTATGTGGGGTCTCCAACAGTTCCGTACATCTTTTGAATAGCCTGGGAGAGGTCGGGAGTCTTCTCAGATCATCTTCATCTTCCCAGACAATATGGGAGGCAGAATGATAACAATAGTATTTGACATTCTTAATATTTATGGAACTATGTGCCAGGCACTGGGCTATGCTCTTTGCATAGATTATCTCATTTAAATCTCACCGCAGACCTACAGAGGAGGTACTATTCTTATCCCCATCATCTGGATAAGAACACTGAGGCTCAGAGAAGTGATATAAACTGCCCAAGGTCACAAAACTCACAAGTCGTAGGGCTGGGATTTGAACCTAGGTCCCTCTGACTCACAGAGATCACATACCCACCACCAAGATTCCTGGGGTCTTCCAGTCGTAAGCAGGGCCTTTCAGTCAGTGTTGACCTCTTGGGACTATCATAAGAATCATTCTGCCATTTCTTCTGTCAGTCAATCAGTCATTCAACAACCAGAAAATGTATCGGATCCTTATTCTAGGCTTGATAAGACACACACGGCTGAATAAAACTTTGTCTCCCCACTGAGAGCCATGATTGGTGTATGCATATGGTACTAGCTGTGCATCAGGAAGAACAGTAATTCTGGTCCTGGGGTACAGGGTCCGCCATCACACCCTTAACAGTACTCCCATACACCAACTCTCCTCCATCCATATCAAAACTTACTGTGTCTCATTCTTCCACTTCCAACATACTAATATGCTAATAGCAAAACCTTATCATATCTAAGCTGGAGTGAATCTTACGAATTGTCCCCATTATATAGATGAGGAAACTGAAGCCCCACAAAAGAATGTGACTTGGCTGAGGTCACAGAGCAGATCCAGAACCAAAACCCAGGTCTCCTCACTCCTCTTTCAGAATTCTTTCCACAACATTACCCTGCAGCTGCAGGCTGGGATCTGGGGCATTCTCACCATGTCTCACGTGGTACTGGGGTGGTACACAGATAAACTCTTCTTAAAATGTCAATAGTTCTGTCATTATTTTAATGGGACTAGTTATAAAAATCATAAGTGCCCATCACACCTTGATTGCGTATGTATTATTGCTTAGAATGAAGCAATAATAAATAATGAGTTCATCTGGATTCATGAAAAACATGCAGCTCTGGGAAAGTTATTGAAGATAGATTAATAAATGCTGGAGTTTGTGGACATTATCAGTCTGAAAAACAAATGTTAATGGAGGTGATTCTGGACTCTTGTGCACGACAGTGGGGAGATGTCTTTCCTCTGAGAAGCTTCCTGGAACCCTCTTGTGGCAAGTAGAATGCTACCCCAAAGATATCCACGTCCTAATCCCCTGTGAATATGTCACCTGTCATGCAAGCAAAAGGGACTCTGCAGATGTGATTAAGCTAGGAATCTTGAGAAGGAGAGATTATCCTGGATTATCTCATGGATACAACATCATCCCACGGGTCCTTATGAGGGCAGCAGGAGGGTCAGAGTCGGAGGAGACATGACAACAGAAACACAGCCCAGAGGGGTACAATTGCTGGCTTTGAGGATGAAAGGGGTCATGAGCCAAGGGATGTGAGTAACATTAGAAGCTGGGAAAGGCAAGGAACCAATTTTCCTCTGGAGCCTCCAGAAGGAACTCAGTACTGCCAGTATCTGGATGTCAGCCTGGTGAGACCCATGTTGTACTCCTGACCTTCAGAACTGTAGTAGAATAAATGCTTGCTGTTTTAAGCCATCGGGTTTGTGGTAATTTGTTACAGCAGCTATTGGAAACTAATACACCCTTCGCAACTCCAGGACACCATCTACCCACTCTGAGGACGCTCAGGGGGCCCTGAACTTCCCTCCTGGTGCCTCTGCTTTCTCTAATCCAGGAACAACAGGAATACCTTCACCTTAATGCTTTACAACCATGTGTTGAGCATCACACTTCATCTAGACTAAGAAAAACCTGCCAGCAGCATTAAGGCAAGCAGAACCACCACCACCTCCATTTCTCAGATCTGTCTGCTGTCTTCCATTTGCCCCTCCAGACACGCTCTCCCCCTTCATTTGCCCTGCTGTCTACCTGGAGGTGGCCTGGGGGAACCACATCAATGAGCTTTCTGCTTCCCTGACTTCCACTAGAGTTTGGCAAACGGGATGCCCTGGCAGGATATTGGAAGCTGGGTCAAGGATGTTCAGGGCATACATTTCTTTCCCCATCACTTCTCCCTCGGTGGAGCCACCAGGGTTGGCTGAGCCCCTCTACCAAAGTACATGGCACTGCAGGTGACCCTCTCCATAGAGCTAGTTTTTCTAGGTTTCTGCACTTCGTCTTTTCAGGCTTGGGGGTGATAACAGCTCCCCACTACTGCTAACTCTGGGAAGCTACACCATCCCTTGTGATTTTCCCACATCCTGCCCCTATAGTAATAAGCCCTCACTCTTACCAGCATCCCCACTGATACTGCAGAATATGCAGACGCAGCACAGACAAGTGCCATCATTTCCAAGGTCAGGAACCAATAAGGGGTAGAGATAGTGGTGGAGGCTGAGTCCGTCTGAAACCCTCCACCAGAGGTTGCCAGGATGGCTCATGGAGTGTGGGCTACAGAGAGCCACAGAGCACAGGTTTTATTTAATTATTTTCTTGACTTGAATTCATCACTAACATTGAGCCAGTGGCAGCTTTTAAATACAAACCCAGTCCCTAGGGCTATTGAAAGATAAAATGAGCCGCACCGTTCTAAGTGCTTTCTGTGTTAACTTCTTTAATCCTCACAACTCTACAAGATAAGTAGTCATGCTATATCAGTTTTTTGTTGTTTGTTTGTTTGTTTGAGACAGCGTCTCACTCTGTCACCCAGGCTGGAGTGCAGCGATGTGATCTTGGCTCACTGCAACCTCTACCTCCAGGTTTAAGCGATTCTCATGCCTCAGCCTCTCAAGTAGCTGGGGTTACAGGTGTGCACCACCACAGCTGGCTAATTTTTGTATTTCTAGTAGAGATGGGGTTTCACCATGTTGGCCAGACTGGCCTTGAACTCCCGACTTCGGGTGATCCGCCCACCTTGGCCTCTCTCCCAAAGTGCTGGGATTACAGGCATGAGCCACCATGCCCGGGCAAACTCAGTTTTAAATGGGGAAGCAAAGGCACAAAGGTTAAACCACTTGCCTGAGTTTAGGGATCTGAACCTAGCACATTGATTGGTTCTGGTAAGCTGAGCCTCCAGATGTGGCATGGGCTCCCCGCTCCACCATGGTCTGCAACAGGCCCTTCTTATACCACCCACCTGGCCCCCAAAGGCCCATCGGGCTTCTGGGATGGCCCTGGTTAATTCCTGGGACTCATCTTTATCCCAGAGCAGGCTCTGCCACCAAGAGGGGAAGTTCTTCATCATCCCTAATGTGGCTCACCCTGAAAATGCACTATTCAGGGCTGAATTACACAGCATCAGTACCTGCCCAACCCTGTATTTCTCTGGCCACATCATGGATTTCTGATTGTGTCCAGCGCCTGGCTGGAGCCTGTGGGAGCCCAGCGCATATGTCCTGTGCCCAGGAGCACACAGAGCCCTTGTTCTCCTGGCCTCCCACCCTGCCCTGCTCAGGCTGAACCCTTGCCTTGGCCTGAATGGGGCTCTCACTTTATCCTTCCTTGGTCACAGCCCACCAATGAGGAAACCAAGCCAAGCAGAGGCACTTTCTAAAAATCTCTGAAATTGGAGCTGGCTGGGCCTCCTTCTTCAAGTGCAGCACACTCAGAATGGGCAGTTTTGCTGGGTTTTGCTTCTCTTCTTTTTCTCTTGGCCCTTCCTCAGGTTTCCTCCGAGCGTTCCCCCAGGGGAGCAGAGTGCACTAAATGCCCTCATTGTGAGAGCAACTGCAGCGTCCCTGATGCCTGGAGCTGGATCCAGGAGAGCAGTGACGCCCGTGGAAGGAGATCGATGGCCCTCCTGTCACAGAGCCATTCTCCCATCTGGGCCAGTGTGTGCAGGAGGAGGGCTGGGAGGGAGTTAAGAGAATGTTGGAAAGAATTGGCTTGACCTCAGGGGAGGCAAACACAATTCTAGAAAAAGATGAGAAGTGTTATCTGTCCAAAGAGAACAATTAATTCGTCATTAGCCCATGGAGTAGGTTTTCATCTCTAAAAACCCTCAGACCTGAGAGAGAGGGAACTAGATCAGGTCTCAGAGGGTGGCCTCAAGGGAGTCCCCAGTGAGTGTGTGGTTAATCAATATTCATGGCATTCCGAGAGATTCCCAGGAGGGCTGCATGGATCAGGCAGAGTCAGGCCTAGATTCTAATCTTGACCTTCATTCTAAATGGCTCTGTACCTTGGGCGAGTCCCTTTCCCTCTGAACATCAGTTTCCCCAAATACATAATAAGAGTTGAGTCTACCTCTGATCTTGATTCAGTAAATTCTGTACTCCATCTCTTCCCTCTTCCTGGCTGACAGAACCGCCATCCCTGGGAAGGAGGTCGTTTGCCAATTCCCAGGGAATGTGTTATGATTGCCCCAAACCAGTGGTTCTTAACTGGGGGCAATTTTTCCCCCTCTCCACCTGCATCAAGTGGATATTTGTCAATGGCTGGAGATATTTTTATTGTCGTGATTGCGGAGGAGGTGCTATGGGCATCTAGTGGCAGAGGCCAGGGATGCTGCTCAACACACTGCAATGCACAGGGCACTCCCCAATGCCCGCAAAAAGAAATTATCTCACCACAAATGTCAACACGGTTGAGGATGAGAAAGCCTGCAGTAGATGGTAGGTCAGCAGTTTGACCAGTAGATGAATCTGCGGGACCTCATGGGAGTGAACTCTCTGGGAGAGGGCACAGGGAAGGAGTGAGGGACAGTGAGGGAAGCTCAAGTGCTGACCACACTGGACTCAGCCAAGCAGAAGCTGAGCACCGGGGCACCAAGGGGCCAGGGTGTGGGCTCATGCTCAGGCGGCAGGAGGCCAGATCCAAGAAGAAACTCAGGTCAGAGGAAGGGTTGTGAGGTAGGGACCGAAGCCAGGCTGCACTAGGAGGCTGGCTCCTGGAGGCTCCAACAAGGGGTCTTTTTTCCAGAGCTTCTCACAGAGGTCTGCCCAAGTGCCTGCTGGGTCCAGCAACGTTCAGCCACATCGGCAACCCCACTGGGCTTGGCACCTGGACTTGTGTTCGGAGGCAGTCACTTCTGGGCAGGGTGGGCAGAGAGAGTGTCAAAGGGAAGGTCAAAGTGGATCCATTCCCAAGCATACACTGAGCACCTACTGCATATTGGGGTCCTGCCTGCCTCTCTCCTGTGTCACTGCATCCTCT
The DNA here is from genome assembly GCF_047675955.1 of Chlorocebus sabaeus. Lineage (NCBI taxonomy): Eukaryota > Metazoa > Chordata > Mammalia > Primates > Cercopithecidae > Chlorocebus > Chlorocebus sabaeus. The sequence continues at coordinate 105,267,469 of NC_132914.1, read as the reverse complement.
TTACTTCTGCTTCTGTGCTCCGGCCAGGCATGCTCTGTTCCTACCATACTCCGACTCCACCCTCTGTAGGGGACTTTCCGTAAATCCATCCCTCACCCTTGAATATCCCCAGCACACACACCCCTTTGCTTGGTCGAGTCCTGCTCATCCTTCCCATCCCAGACTCCACATCTCTTCCTGGGAGAGACCCTTTCAATCCCCCGAAATAAACCAAGTCTCCCTCCTCCATGTTCCCGTAACACTCTAGCCTCTCCCTTTGGAAAGCTCACAACACTTCCTTTAAAGAACTTGTTTACAGTTACAGAGGGTGAATTCTATACTCCCTCCTCTGCCCAGAGGGCAAGACAGAAGAATGGTTAAGCGTACAGCCTTTGGCATCAGTCAAAGGCAGGTTCAAACCCTGGCTCTGCCACCAACTGCATGACGTTGAGCAAACCCCCTCACCTCTCAGAGCCTCAGTTTCCCATCTATAAAATGAGGGTAATAATAACACCACGCTCATAGGGCTGTTGTTAGGATTAAATGAGATCCTCCTTGCAACATGCCCAGCACATAATAATCCATCATCATGATTATAATTATTATTATTACCATCATTAGCATGGTGGTTAAGAGCATGAACTCTTGGGCCAAGCATCCAAAGTCAAATTGCCTGACCTTACTGGACCTCCATTTCCTTGTCTGTGAAATGGGAACAATAATAGTTCTTACCTCTTAGGGTTGTTGAGAACATCACATGAGCCAGTGTATGTGATGTCCTGAGAACAGTGCCTGGGGCATGGTAGGCGGAACATAAGGGTTTGTTACAATCATGTTGTAAGAGCCAGGGGATAGGAACTGGGTCCATCTTGTTCACTGCCGTATCTATAGTAGGTGCTCAATAAATACTCGTTCACCACGTTTCCACATAAGTAGCACACAGCCTAATTGTGTGTGTGTGGCGGGGTGGGGCGCACATCATGGCCACACCATCACCATCTGGTTGGGGCTACATGTAGTGGTATATAAGATACTCTGGCCTCCAGAGAGCATCCCCCTGCCACTCTGAGGCTCAGCCTCAGCTTCCGCTTCTGTGAAGTGGGCCCTCAACAGGACTTTCATCACAGGAATGGGGGCCTGGGTGGTGGAGGACAATGTTGGTGCATACTGAAAGCTTCTGACAGGCCTACGGGGGAGATTTCCAAAAAGAGAGAGTGGTAAAATATAGGGAGTTTTTGTTTGTTTGGTTGTTGGTTTAAACTGCAAAGCCAGTGTTGTGATTGGCTTCCATTCCAGCATTTAATTAAGTTGACATCGAGTCTCTGTTGTCTTTGGGTGAAAAGAAATAAAAGACCCTCCATTTGCTCAGAGGTTTCCCAATGTATAGCTTGACTGAAAATCTGTTGCAATCCCTCAGTTCCATTCTCTGCTCAGTCCCTGCCCATCCCACTGGGCCGGGGAGATCAAGGTTAAGGACCAAGAGGTTTCACATGGCCAGGGGTCTTTGTGAATTTTACAGGGTTTCCTGCAAATCACTCTAAAGTGAAGCCTTCCAAAATTAGCATGCCAGTGAGAATCCTTTGATCATGTCTCCTCTGCTGACTAAACAGAAAGGAAAGGGACACTGGGGTGACGCCTATTACCTGAAGGTGGGTTGTGCCTCCTTGAGCCCCCACCTTGAAGTCAGCCTCAGACTCTGAGTCAGACATGCCCAACTCCACACCTGCTGTGTGACTGTGGGCAACTCACTCCCCCTCTCTGATCCTCAGAGGCCTCATTTGTAAAAATGGGATGATAACAGTAATCACAGGATATTGTCGGGGGCTTCACTGAAGTGATCCATCCACAATGTTTAGCTTGGTTTCTGGCACTTAGTAAGAACTCAATAAACAGCAGTCATTGTTACTGTATAACATCATCCAACACTTGCAAAGACTCTAGGCTTGGCTTCCAAAGACCTAGGTTCCAGCCTGGTTCTACCAGTCATTTCTGAGTGGTTTTTACTCACATCCTGTTACCCCTAACTGCTCTGATCTTCCTCCATTATATGATGAGAGGAATTCAAGCCCTGGAGAAGATAATGAAGTGGATGAGAATGATCACCATCATAAGTATAATGGTAGTTCTATTTGTTAATTGATTCTATCACTGAACTATTTCCAAAACCCTTACCTCCCACACTACCCCCACTGCCATTGCCCCAGCCCAGGCCCCACCATCTCACACCACGCTCACTTATTCATTCAACAAACATGTAGTGAGCACCACAAAAGCCAGGCCCCCTTCTAGGTACTGGGGCTACACTGGCGAATACACAGGCGAACATCCCAGCCTTTATGTGTAGCGGTTTTCAACTGGGAGTGGTTTTGCCACCCCTTCCCCACCTGAGGGGGCATTCAGCAAATGTCTGGAGATGACTTTTGGTTGTCACAGAAATCATGCTACTGGCATCTACTTAGTAGGGGCCAGGGATGCTGCTCAACATCCTACAATGCACAGGTCGGCCCCCTCACCACACAAAGAATGACTGAACTCAAAATGTCAGTAATGCCAACGTGGCAAAACTCTGTTCTAGAGGGAAGACACAGGCAGTAAAGAAAATAAATAAGTCATTCACAGGGTAGGTTCGAAGGTGATAAGAGCTATGGAGAAAAGACAGAGCTGTGGTGGGAGAGGCCAGGAATAGGGACGGAGGGGTGAAAATGTTGGTGATTGGATTTACCAAAGATCTTATGTGGGGTAGGAGAGAAGCATGGTCCTTTCCTTTCCTTTCCTCTCCTCTCCTCTCCTCTCCTCTCCTCTCCTTTTCTCCTTTTCTTTTCTTTTTCTTTTTCTTTTCTTTTTTTGAGACAGGGTCTCACTTTGTCTCCCAGGCTGGGATGCAGTGGTGTGATCATAGCTTACTATAGCCTTGACCCATCTCAGCTCCCCAAGAATGTTCAGCACCACACCCGGCTAATTTCTGTATTTTTTTTGTAGAGGCAGAGTTTTGCCACATTGCCCAGGCTGGTCTCAAACTCTTGAGCTCAAGCAATTAGTCTGCCTTGGCCTCCCAAAGTGCTGGAATTACAGGCATGAACCACCATACCCGCTGTCCCTGACATTTCTGGCCTGGGCATCTAGAAGAATAAGTGAGTAAGGCAGCCCAATCCAAGCATCCCTTGATATCCACTCGTAACCCTCCCTTCCCCTGCCAATCCCTCCCCTGTTCTCTACATAGCAGCCCAGGAGAATCTTTCAATAGAAATTTTACACCTCGATTCTCTTCTCTAACCTCTAAGCCCCAGGGCTTCCAATGGCTGTTGGCACCCACCCTGACCCAAAGGCCTACCATGACATGAGCCCTGTAGGCTCCCCAGTCTTCTTTCCCTTCCCACTCTCTACCCCTGCCTGACCCTGCTTCTCTTGAGTGGCTCAGGTCAGATGCCACCTCCTCCAGGAAGCTTCCTCAAGCAAAGAGCTCACTGAGCATGCTGGTCTGTGATGTCCTGTCTCCTCCACTGAGCTCTGTGTGGGTGGGCATCACAGCTTCTTGCTCACCATTCCAGGGTGACCCACCACCCAGGTTTGCCTGGGATCCAGTTTCCCAGGCCGGTTAGACATTCAGTACTAAAAGCGGGAAAATCCTAGGCAAACCACAACCAGTTGGTCACTCTCATTATATACTTGATGTTTAGAAGAGTCTAGGCCAAGCTAAGCTCAATTAATATCTGTTTAATAAATTGCAAGAGAGGTATAAGTGTTTCGTATAGATGGATGAAGTTCATTGTTAATGAGTTAATAATCCAAAAGGACTAGCCGGACTTTTGGGAACCCCTGGAAGACCCTAACCCTGATCCATCCTGACTTGAGCTTGAAGGACCTATAAAAAATCACGGCATCTCTGGTCTCCAGCCAGGGCCCAGGCCAACCCGTCAGTCTGTGCAGAAAGGGAGGTCAAGGCCATTGGAGAACACTTGGAGCATTTGAGTCCAAAGACCTAGTTCTCCTGAACCTGGACGCCAGCCCACCGTAGGCCTGGGCCTCAGCTGCCCCACCTTGGAGCCCCGTGTTCTGATTCAAATCCCTGCCCTGCCCTGTCATCTGAGCTCCATCTGGGACAATTTATCTCCCTGGACTGCAAAAGTAGGTATCTGAAAATGCTTCTCCCCAGGTTTTAGTTTTCTTTTTCTTTCATATTTTCTTTTAAAAATACTTTCTGGTGAAATCAATCCTCCATCCTTATCATGTTCTGAGAAAAGGGGCTAATTGTATCCTCCAGGCAGGTGGCCTCTGTGCCAGGACAAAAGCTGCTCTGGTTCCTTTCACACATGTAAATCTGGACCCCTGGGGGAATGACAGGACAGAGTGGGGCACGCCCACACTCAACTAGAGAGTAACTTGGCTTAAAACAGGATTTCAGAGGATGTTCTCTGTGCATAAAGCCCAACCGCTGATGGTCCTGGTGGATGGGACCCCCAAAGATAATTATCTTGGGGGATGGAAGGGACTTTTTTCATGACCATAATACAGAAGACAACGTAAAACAAAGATGTACAATTTGCATCATGTACAATGATGTGCAGTTTGCACAATGAATGCACACTCCACGTAACTCCATCCAGGGCAAGAAACAACCCTGCCAACACCTTGAGACCCCTTCGAATAACATGCCCCCCTCCTTCCCCAATCGAGGCAACTACCTTCATTTCAGGTCGATGGTGGTAATTTCTTCCTTGTTTTTATGTTTCCACCAAAGCATGCCTCCCTGAACACTATAATGTAGCTTAGCTTGTCTTTTGAGCATTTTATAACAATAATCCTGCAGTATATGCCCTTTTGTAGCTGGTTTTTTCACTCACCATTATTTTTGCACAGTGCCTCCTTTCATGGCTTATAGCTGTAGGTTGTTCACTGTCACTGCTGTGTACTATTCCTTGGTATATCTAAACCTCATTTTACTTATCTATTCCACCATAATGGACATTTCAGCAGTTCTTGTTTTTCACAGTTATGAGTATTACAGAACAACAAAAGAATATGTATACCGATTTCTGTTGAGTGTGTATCTTGACATAAAACAGCAGAGTCACAGGGCATGTATTGTGCTGCCTTAATAAATACTGCTGAACAGTTTTGCAAAGCAGTTGTACCAATTCACAGTCCCACCAGCAGTGTATGAGGGTCCTAAGGCCTCTTTGAACTCCACCTATTAACTCCACAGCTTTATTGTATATATGTGGCAGGCTTGGAGTGTTAGCCTGGGAAGCCTACTGAACAAGACTCAGCTGGTTCCCTGACCCCCAAAAGCAGGTAGTCCGGTAGAGGGGATGCAGGTTGGTTAGATCAACACACAGCGCTGTAATCACAAAACCTTAAGGAATGCTGTGGAGCTTGGAGAGCACACCAAGGGGAGCCCCAGAGGAACTTCCAGAAGTGATGCTTCACCCAAGACCTGAAGGAGGAGTTGCAATTAATCAGCTGAAGAGGGGTGGAGGTTGAGTGGCAAAGCATGCTGGGCAAGGGCACAGTATGTGCAAAGGTCCTGAGGTGGGAAGCAGCAAGGTGTGTTTAAGGAGCTGGGGGAAACAAAGGCCCAGAGAGGTCAAGAAAGTCTCCTGAGATGACATAGTAAGTGAGTAGCAGAGTTGGGTCTGGATTCCCCTGCTTGGGGATCCTTTGTGCCCATGGGTGCAGCCAGCACGAATGTAAACCAGTTCCCTTGAAATGCAAGGCCCTGTCACAAGAGGCAGGACCTGGATTCAGGGATGCCAGAGTTCAAATCTCTGCTCTGCCATGTCCGAGTTGTGTGAGCTTAGGCAGGTCCCTTTGCCTCTCAGAGTTTCCTCATATGTAAAAAAGAGGACAGTAAGGGGAAAGCCACCAAGCTCAGGGCTGCTGGGAAGTAAAGGAGGCTGTGCTGGGAAAGGGCCTAGTATGGAGTGAGTGCTCACTCATGATAAGGGGTATCACTATCTCACCCCCTTTCCCCAGGCTGCTGAGGCTGCAGTTTTACAGGAGGAGCTAAGCTTTGTTGTGTACCTACCATGTTCCTGACGCCTCCTAGAAGGCAGGAGCTCCAAGGGTCTGCATGCTACAGATGAAAAAACTGAGACTCAGGGAGGTAAAGTGAGTTGCTCTCCATCACACAGCTACAAACTGGGAGAGAGCTAGGATAGAATCTTCCCTCACACATAAGGACGGCAGCTGAATTACCTTCTCAGCCTCTGCAGAGAAAGTTTTATCCCAGGAAATCAATAGTGTGAAGCAGGAAATCAGAGAGAGCATTAATAATCTCAGGCAGCAAAATGAACTGCTTCGAAGCAGCCATTCTCGCTGAATTTCATCCACAAAGCCTGTTACAAATGGCACAGCTCAGAGGAAGACAGGTGCTCCCATGGCCATGAAAAAGGATGCTGAATGCATAACGCATATGACCCAGGTTTGTAGAACAATGGGCCGGTGTGTCTTTTGAGGTCATCCACAACACGAGCTCTCAACGTACAGACAGTACAGGCTCCGGGTCCCACATGCTGAGGAGACTTGGCTTTACAAGAAGTAGTCCAAGGGAGCTCACAGACGCGCTCATCTAGCCTGCCCTGTGTTTTAAAATTGCCCAAATTGGTGGAATTCACTT